>NC_085865.1:56549995-56557495 GCF_034702125.1 Engraulis encrasicolus
TGAATGTGTCATTTTGAAAGTCTGACACAGGAATATAGTCGATCATGTTGGCAAAGTGATTATTTTTGTCGATTATCTAATTAGGCTATGCCATGCCTTGGCGGAGGTATGTGATCTCGGAGCACTTTTCTAGTTCATTCATTCATTCTCTCTCTCTCTCTCTCTCTCTCTCTCTCTCTCTCTCTCTCTCTCTCTCTCTCTCTCTCTCTCTCTCTCTCTCTCTCTCACACACACACACACACACACACACACACACACACACACACACACACACACACACACACACACACACACACACACACACACACACACACACACACAGTCATTTTGACTTCCCATTAGGCCTATTTACCACCTTTTTTCTAAGTGTATCGTGTGTTGTAAGTAACCACCATAACTTTACTCATAGCGTATCAAAATACTACACAAATATGACCAACATTCAAATCGAACAAATCATTAACTTAGGCAATAGTAACACAGTCATGCATGCTAATCTTTGATCTGCTTTTAAATATCCAAACATCTCTCATCTGCACTTCAAAGCAAATGGCAATCCCTTCACTCAGTGTGTTTGTGTGTGTGTGTGTGTGTGTGTGTGTGTGTGTGTGTGTGTGTGTGTGTGTGTGTGTGTGTGTGTGTGTGTGTGTGTGTGTGTGTGTGTGTGTGTATTTTAGGGATGGCACGATCCGCACCGAAAACTGCAACCGTACAATTCACACACATACCGGACCGTGACATGCAAACCATGGCAAACTGCAGTCCATGCAGTGCCCAGAGAATATCTATTAAAACATTGGCATTTGAGACCACCGAGGATGACAGAATTAAAATCACACTATAAGCCTATACAAAACATAAGTAGGATATTTAGTGATAAGTCCGATTCCATCTGCCAACTGAAAGAGGGCATTTGGAACGCTCACACAGCGCACATTAGCTGACGACAGTTTAAGTGCAAGTGCAGGTTAGCACGAGAGGCAGTTCATAGACACATGCAAAAGGTCAAATTCAACTTGCACATTATTACATTATAATTGTAATTATATAAATATAGTTTAATATTACCAGTGCACCTTGACTTATGAATAAAAAAAGAACAAGAACCGCAAAGAACCGAAAACCGTGACCTTGATACCCTGATATGGACCGAACCGGGAATTTTGTGAACTGTGCCATCCCTAGTGTGTGTGTGTGTGTGTGTGTGTGTGTGTGTGTGTGTGTGTGTGTGTGTGTGTGTGTGTGTGTGTGTGTGTGTGTGTGTGTGTGTGTGTGTGTGTGTGTGTGCTTCAAAACTCAAAGCTCCCCATTTTGAAAAAAGGAGACTTCAACAAAGAGAAAAGAAGGAGCCATATGGAGAGATGAAAACGTCTTCCTCAGATGACACCAAGATTAAATTTCCATTACACAGATGATAGAATCAGGACCAAAACAACGCTATCAAAACAAACTAACTAAACTGCTAAATAGGAATGAATGAATGAATGAATGAATATGTAAGTATAATTGAATGGTAACACTTTATTTTAGGGATACATCTATTAGCACTAATACATACAATATTAATGCCTTAGTAAGTAACTTGTAAGGCATGTACTAAGCAAAATCAGACAGTTGTTAGACATTTATTCACAAATGTCTTGTTCATGCACAATAAGGGATTTATTTCCAATATAACCTTAGTAAGGACCTAGTAAGGACCTAGTAGACCTAGATTTCTATTTATGAGTAAGCAGTAAGGGCCAGAATACAATGTGTATAAGTTCCTGGTACACTGTGTGAACAAACCCTGAACAGTGTAATAACAGATGTGGAATAAGGGTCCCTATTCTAAAGTGATGCATTGCTCAGCCCAGATGGCTTAGGGCCCCCGCACTACCTAGGGCCCAGACTCTAACCCCCCACCCCCTGGGAAGCAAAGTGTAAGAACATTTCTGATTATGCATTAGTTTCAGTAGATACTGTATGTAGTACTCACTAATTCTACTCAATGTAAGGTACGTAATTGGAAGCATTATATAGCAAGGATTGGAAGTAAACTTCTCAATGACGGTGGGTGGTAAGATGTCATTTTTTCATACACCAATTAGTTGTAATGTAATATTGTAAAAACCCTACAATAAATGCAGAATATAACGATGAGTAATAAGATTGGAAGTGAAACTAAGCCATTCCTTTGTGATGAATAAGTTAATGTTTGAGAAACTTGGCTCCAAGAAGTGCAGTGCATGATAGGTACGCCCTTAAGGTCAGATTAGACTTCTGCAACTGCGCTCGTCAAAACTCGCGTGGGAGTGGCCACGAACCAACATTGTATTCATGCATCTGCGAGTTCTGCGAGGTCCGAGGTCTCGTCGCGAGCCACATTTGAAATTGCGCGATTAGGCTACTTTCACTACATTGTAAGCACTGCGGTCATTATTAAGCAATGTTGCTTTCTATCCCGGTTAGCTTGGTATTTTCACACAAATTGCAAAGGCAATGCACTGGTATCATTATTTGACATACCCAGTCTGTTTTCACGAGCAGAAAATGCAAGCATGTAAAGACAGTTGATTCTGCCGATGTGTGTTTATATTCGGTGGAGGAACGGTAGTAAAACCGCAGGCATTGTGCCACGAGTGTTCAACTGATGCATTGTTTGTTACTTAGTTAGCTTGTAGCTTCGTGTATTTACACACATTTACACACAAGGCATTAATAAAGTTTTTAACAGAATACAGCTCTGCTCTCGCAAACTACTGGCATTGCGCTGCCACAAGAACAGAACAAGGAAGTAGCGAGACGACCAATCATAGTGCCTTTTTGTCTGCGTACTCCGCGTCCGTCCGACGGATAGTTAGAATTTTTTCGAGGCGCTAGACGACGGGCGCAGAGCCTCTGAGAGGGGGGCGTGGACTCGCATGGACAGAAAACGGACGGACGCAGATTCTGTGCGTGCGAAGCATAAATCTAGCTTTAGTCAGAAATACAATGCATGGCCAATGCAGCAATGATAATATTTCTGTTGTTACGTACATGGCAAATTGTTTGGATAGCAACTAAATTTCACGAGTGAGGGGAGGAGCTAAGGACGTAGGCTCAGAGCTGGGTAGGTTGTCTGTTGGCCTAGATTGCGTACCCAGCATGCACTGCACTTTTTGAAGCTAATGTTCTCAAACATTAACTTAATTATCACAAAAGAATAGTTTAGTTTTGCTCCAAAACTATTATTCTAATGTTCTGCATTTATTTTGGTTTTTTTTTAACAATTAAAACTCAGTGGTACATGAATAAAATTACCATTACCATTAAAATTACCGCCATTGACAAGTGTACGTTCAAGCCTTGCTATATAAAGGCTCCTGTTACCTTCCTTACATTGATATGAACAAGAGAAAACTGGATGACTCAGCCAGGTAAATGTTAACTATTTGCTATACCCTTACACTTTGTAGTTCGGGGGGGCTAGGTAGTGTGGGCCTGGGTGTTGAGGGGGCCCTAGGTAACGAGGGGGACTTTGGTAGTGGCCCTGAGCCATCTGGGCTGACCAATGCATCACTTTAGAATAGGGACCCTTATTCCACATCTGTTTTCACACTGTTCAGGGTTTGTTCACACAGTGTGTCGGGAGCTTATACACATTGTATTCTGCCACTTACTACTTACTAATGAATAGAAATATAGGCTTACTGGTCCTTACTAAGGTTATATTAGTAATAAATCCCTAATTGGGCATGAACAAGACATTTGTGAATACATGCTTAACAACTGCCTTATTTTGCTTAGTACATGTGTGACGGAGGTCATCTTGCACCTGTTCACCCCCCTCGGGGATCGAACGTGTGACCTCGTCAACTACAACGGTTCGGCAATGGGAGACACAGTACGATACCGCTGGGCCAAGAGACTAGTCTCTCGGCCCAACGGCACGAGACTGTATGAAGCTATCGGAGGGAGGTTTTACCAACGTTCCACGCCAACTCTGTGCTAGTTAGCCTCCGTTACACTCTCCCCCTTAAACCTCACTCCCATACCGGGTCAGCGGCACCACTGTGACGGAGGTCATCTTGCACCTGTTCACCCCCCTCGGGGATCGAACGTGCGACCTCGTCAACTACAACGGTTCGGCAATGGGAGACACAGTACGATACCGCTGGGCCAAGAGACTAGTCTCTCGGCCCAACGGCACGAGACTGTATGAAGCTATCGGAGGGAGGTTTTACCAACGTTCCACGCCAACTCTGTGCTAGTTAGCCTCCGTTACACATGCCTTACAAGTTACTTACACAGGCATTGATATTGTATGTATTAGTGCTAATAGATGTATCCCTAAAATAAAGTGTTACCAATTGGATAAATAAATATACACAGTACACAGGTTAATGGTATGACTATATACCAATCAATAAATAAAACAAAGAAAGTGGGGGGGGGGGGAAGAGAGAGAGAGAGAGAGAGAGAGAGAGAGAGAGAGAGAGGAGAGAGAGAGAGAGAGAGAGAGAGAGAGAGAGGAGAGAGAGGGAGAGAGAGGGAGAGAGAGGGAGAGAGAGGGAGGGAGAGAGAGAGAGAGAGAGAGAGAGATGGTGTAATATGCCCGTTAGGTCTCATAACGTGCCATTTGGCACATCACATTACATTACACCACAGATGCAGCATTACATTATATTACATTACATTATACTATATTACACGACACTACATTGCCTTACATTACTCTCATGAAAACCACAAAAGCAGATATTACAAATTTTCCCATAAATACACAAACAATAATGAGACACACTCACGCACGCAGGCACGCACACATTGTTACACCATGCAGGCAGATTGAAGCCTCCAACCAAAATTGCACATATAAATCACTTCGTGTTTTTAAAACAAATACTAAAGCACACACACAAAGGACACCACATACAATACATTCCAGAAAAACACACACACACACACAAACTCTCTCTCTCTCTATCTCTCTGTCTCTCTCTCTCTTTATCTCTCTCTCTCTCTCGTGTGCCACTCTGACCCCCCCCCCGCCACCATCCCCTGTGTGTGTGTGTGTGTGTGTGTGTGTGTGTGTGTGTGTGTGTGTGTGTGTGTGTGTGTGTGTGTGTGTGTGTGTGTGTGTGTGTGTGTGTGTGTGTGTGTGTGTGTGTGTGTGTGTGTGTGTGTGCCCCACAGCCTGCTGCTCCACTGGGCCTCTTCATTTCCTGAAGTATTACTGCTGCTATTACTCAGGACTGCTGGCCGAGGCTGTGTGTGTGTGTGTGTGTGTGTGTGTGTGTGTGTGTGTGTGTGTGTGTGTGTGTGTGTGTGTGTGTGTGTGTGTGTGTGTGTGTGTGTGTGTGTGTGTGTGAGTGTGTGAGTGTGTGTATGTGTGTGTGTGTGTGTGTGTGTGTGTGTGTGTGTGTGTGTGTGTGTGTGTGTGTGTGTGTGTGTGTGTGTGTGTGAGTGTGTGTCTGTTACTGCTGTTATTGTGGACCGAGGCAGGGTGTGTGTGTGTGTGTGTGTGTGTGTGTGTGTGTGTGTGTGTGTGTGTGTGTGTGTGTGTGTGTGTGTGTGTGTGTGTGTGTGTGTGTGTGTGTGTGTGTGAGTGTTTGAGTGTGTGAGTGTGTGTCTGTTACTGCTGTTATTGTGGACCGAGGCAGGGTGTGTGTGTATGCTGTAATAGTCCTATAGTCCTCATTTCTGTGTTCATGAGAAATCATCAAATGGCCTTAGTATGTTGACCTACTTACTTTAAAAGTCTAACTTATTAAATTTCTAAACAAAACTCTCTCTCTCTCTCTTTCTCTCTCTCTCTCTCTCTCTCTCTCTCTCTCTGTCTCTCTCTCTCTCTCTGTGTGTGTGTGTGTGTGTGTGTGTGTGTGTGTGTGTGTGTGTGTGTGCGTCATAGTTTCTGCTGCCATGTTGTTGGTTATGCCAGCAGTAGATGGAGAGAGAAAGAGAGAAAGAGAAGGAGAGAGAGGGAAATACAAAATAGGGGATGAAGAGAGGGGTACTGGGGAAGTAGAGGGGTACTGTGTGCATGTATGTAGCTAGGGGGGGCTGTGTTGCTGGCTAGAGGTAGAGGGGGGCCTGGGTGCCTCTGCTCCCCGCCAGACGGGCCTCTAATTGGGGCTGGAGCCACCCAAATCCAGCCTCTCCTCAGCCCAAATCCAGCCTCTCCTCAGCCCAAATCCAGCCTCTCCTCTCCTCAGCCCAAATCCAACCTCTCCTCTCCTCTCTTTTCCTCTCCTCTCCTCTCATCTCATCTACACTCCTTTCCTCTCTTCCTCACCTCTCCTCTCTTGTCCTCTACTCGGCCTCTACTCAGCCTCTACTCGGCCTCTCCTCTCCTCTCCTCTCCTTTCGCCTCCTCAACCTCTCCTCTCCTCTCCTCTCCTCTCCTTTCGCCTCCTCAACCTCTCCTCTCCTCTCAGCTTTGTGTGTGTGTGTGTGTGTGCGCGTGCATGTGTGCGCATGCCTGTGTGTGCGTTCATAGTAGCCACTTTTATTTTCATAATTCAAGCTTCAAGAATTTATTGTCATTGTCAAAAACGCAACGAAATTGTCTTTGGGGTACAAAACTTAGTTGCAGCAGGTTTTCAAGTGAAGTACAATAAGAGGTAAAAGTGACACCAGTGCTTGATTTAGTTGATCTTGCTGTCATTGGAGATGGAACTCTTATTTTGACATCTTTACAGTTTGGCCCGCCCAGCGGGCAGAGCATTCGGAGGGGAAAACAGGCAGCTTCAAATGAGTGCCAGTTAACGGCAGCTGTTAGTAGAGGCATATAATTTATCATCCTTACAATGCATCCAAAAATTACTCACAGGTCATATTGTTTTCATTTCATCAATAGAGAATGAAGGCGGAGGTTGTCATACATCAGGGGCCACATACAGCCAATTTGATCTCAAGTGGGCCGAGCCAGTAACATAATTTCAAAATATCACAAATTTCTGCTTCAAATTGGAATCACATTGCAAGTGGGCAAATTTGTTCTTTAGTAGAATCATGAAATCTCGGTCCTGCCATGGCCAACCGGTAGGGCACTCGTCTGCCATGCGGCCGACCCGGATCATATTTTCGGCCCGGCTCCTTTGCCGACCCCTTCCCATCTCTCTCCCCATTCGCTTCCTGTCCACCTAAACTGTCCTATCATCAATAAAGTCGTAAAAGATCAAACAAAAAATCTTTTTAAAAAAGGAAACATGGTTATCTTCCACACACCGCGCTCTTCCGTCTTGTTGGTGCGTCTCTGAAGTAATCTAGTAGTAGGAAATGGATCGCACTCAATTTTTCTTCTTTCTTGTTGTTTTCTTTTTATTTTCACATTGCAGGGACTGACATGACAGACGTTTCGGCTGCACAGAGCCTTCTTCAGTGTCACAGATTCAGTCTATTTCCTGAAAAAGAAAACAACAAGAAAGAAGAAAAATTGAGTGCGATCCATTTCCTACTAAAAAAAGGAAACATGAAATCTCAGACACCTGCAGCACTTTTGTAATGGGCTAGAGATTTTTTTCTTTTTTGACATTC
>NC_085865.1:56564995-56567495 GCF_034702125.1 Engraulis encrasicolus
GATGCAGGACACGCACGCACGCACGCACGCACGCACGCACGCACGCACGCACGCACGCACGCACGCACGCACGCACGCACGCACGCACGCACGCACACACACACACACACACTTTCTCAGATGCATGCACACACACAGGCCTGTGAGTGGAATGCCAGAAGCACGAGCCTGGTGGCTGTTACCATGGCAATAAGCATAGCAATAGCAGAATGCAGATAAGAGATGATCCAGTGGCTTTCAGGCCGGAGAGAAGTGTGTGTGTGTGTGTGTGTGTGTGTGTGTGTGTGTGTGTGTGTGTGTGTGTGTGTGTGTGTGTGTGTGTGTGTGTGTGTGTGTGTGTGTGTGTGTGTGTGTGTGTGTGTGTGTACAGTAGGTAGTGAATCTCAGGTCAGAGTATTCAACATTCAGCTGAGCATGGGAGAAGGTAAGACAACGTGGACGTCCGTCTCTCTCTCTCTCTCTCTCCCTTAATAGCTTTCCCGCCATCTTTCCCTCTTTCTCTCTCTCCAAAACCTCTGGAGCATGACCCTGTACTCACCTTCACTGCTTTACCTCAAACCTCTC
Source organism: Engraulis encrasicolus (assembly GCF_034702125.1). NCBI lineage: Eukaryota > Metazoa > Chordata > Actinopteri > Clupeiformes > Engraulidae > Engraulis > Engraulis encrasicolus. The sequence continues at coordinate 56,565,560 of NC_085865.1, forward strand.
CCTCCACCACTCCATCAGTCCACCCTCTCTCTCCCTCCACCACTCTCTCAAGTCTCTCTTTCTCTCTCTCTCTCTCTCTCTCTCTCCCTCCATCTCTTCATCCCCCTCTTTCTCTGGAGACTGACCAGTTACTCCTTTACGCCTCCATGCTGTTTCTCTATATCCCTCCATCCCCCCCCCCTCTCTCTCCAAACCTCCCTTCCATTATTTCTCCATACCTCCCACCACACCTTCCCTTAATCCCTCTCTCCACAACTCCCCCTTCGTCCCTCCCTGCCCCTCTCCCTTCTCTCTCTACGTCCATACATCAAACCCATATGTCCCCCACCCTCTCTCTCCGTCCTGTTTGATAGCAGTCCAAATCAGAAACACCTGGATCTTAAACCCACACTGCCCACCTCCCCCTCTCTGCCCCCCCACCCCCTCCTGCTCTCCTTTCACCTCCACCCCTGCACACACGCACACGCACGCACACGCACACACACACACACACACACACACACACACACACACACACACACACACACACACACACACACACACACACACACTCACACGCACACACAACACTTCATGGCCCTCAGTCCCTTTGAGACCCGAGAGAGAGAGGGAGAGAGGGAGAGAGAGAGAGAGAGAGAGAGAGAGAGAGAGAGAGAGAGAGAGAGAGAGAGAGAGAGAGAGAGAGAGAGAAAGTGAGTGTGTCCAAGTGTTTAAATATGTGGAGAGTCCATTTTCATTGAGCATGTGTGCTGTGTGTGAGACCATGTTTGTGAGTGAGCGAGTGTGTGTGACAGTGTGTGTGTGAAAGACTATGTGGTTTTTGGGGATTATGTTGTGATGTTGCCGGGGATATAATGTATAGCCTAATTTAATAATAATTAGCCTGTATTTCATAATTACTTATAATTGTATATCTCCATTGACTTGTAGTTAGCATAACTACTGGATGCATTTTGTTTTTGTATGTAGGGCCCAGTATTGTGCCTGAACTAGTTCAACAAAGCATACAAAGGCAAAGTGCAGTAACAACATATTTTGTCAAAATTCAGTTCATACTGAAAATGGTCTTCATAACACCTCCGTAATCTCTTATGGCAAAACCTTGTCCCTTGTCCACACCAAGAGCGACCTACGCTGCCTAGTAGTGGAGGTAGCAGAAGTTTCGCCTTGAATTCACTGTATTCGTTCCAGACGCGGCATTGACATGTTGGATTTACCTAATCACATAACGGCTCTGGCTTGACAGCCGACATTAGGAGATCCAATTTGTTTTCACCTAACCGCATGATAGCTCATTACCATAAGATTAGCTGACTTTTTATTGTTAAAATTCGCTCTGGTCACTCGGTTCACTTCGCTCCTGGCGAATTCGCTCCAAAGAGAAATAATGACTTCCGTCACTCAGTTAGTGTAGGTTGCTCTTGGTGTGAACAAGGCATTATGGTCCCAGTTTAGAGATATTGCTCTGTCAAATTACAACATCCAACCTAATAGCAAACCTTTAAAAGCATTTTTCTCCATTTCAATGTTACTACACTTTGCCTTTGCAGGGAGAACATTGTTCATGAAGTTAATGAACTCTTGTGTCTGTGAACTAACTACGTGAATCCGCCTTCGTTTAAAAGGGTGCCACATTTCCGTAGTGTTCAGGTGAAAACCCAGCCAAATGCAATGTAAGAGCCCTAATAAAATAAGATCACATCTAACACATATATTTTCACACTGTTCTGATAAAAATTGTTTGTGGAGTAATATAGGCTTTACTAATGATATTGAACAATATTACTCGCAATATCTTCTTGCAAAAAAAGAACTATGAACTAGTTCATTTCTGGAACTATGAACAAACTATTAACTTAATTATGAACTCTTAACGAACTAGTTAATTTTGAGATGTGTAGTGTAGTATGGAACAGTGGTGTTGTAGTTTTCCATA
>NC_085865.1:56569995-56634995 GCF_034702125.1 Engraulis encrasicolus
TGCGCGAGTGTGTGTGTGTACGAGCGAGTGTGTATCTGTGTGTGTGTGTGTGTGTATGTGTGAGTGTGTGTGTGCGTGTGCGTGTGTGTGCGTGTGCATGTGCGCGTGCATGCTTGTGTGTGTGTGTGTGTGTGTGTGCTGCTCCTTTAAGGGACGTTTTAATGACATCAATTTTTTATACATTCCATCAGGGCGCCCAGATCTCTCTCTCTCTCTCTCTCTCTCTCTCTCTCTCTCTCTCTCTCTCTCTCTCAAATTCAAATTCAAATTCAAATATGCTTTATTGGCATGCCTATTGGTAACAGTGTTGCCAAAGCGTACAGATAACATCTCTCTCTCTCTCTCTCTCTCTCTCTCTCTCTCTCTCTCTCTCTCTCTCTCTCTCTCTCTCTCTCTCTCTCTCTCTCTCTCACTCACACACACACACACACACACATACACACACACTCCATTCCATTAGGGCGCCGAGAGGGAAAAAAAGTCTGATTTGAAGATTTCTTTTGGCAAAGAAAAGAAATATAAAACACACACACACACACACACACACACACACACACACACACACACACACACACACACACACACACACACACACACACACACACACGCACACACACACTGTCTCTCTCTCTTTCTCTCTCTCTCCATCTCCATCTCCATTCCCTCTCTGTCTATCCTCTCTTTTCCACAGTTGTTCATGTTGCTCTCCGATTCTCTAACTCTGCGACCCAGAAGCCCATAACGTCATACAAAATGTTCTTTAAATGAATGTTATGTCACAAATATTTACTGGAATTATTGTATTGTCATTTTTAAGAAACTGAAAATGGCACATCCCGCCCAGGCCTTTTTTAAATCGTCACAATTTTATATTGTGTGCGCGACAGGTAGGCTCATATGGTCAATGTTGCCCTTTGACACTGCACAGCTGTCTGGCGTTGTGGTCACTGCCCATCTCGCTCGCTACACAAATTTGATTAATCCTAAATTTAGTGAGTGGTATTTAATGAATTTGACCAGTGTTGAGGACTTTGTACAATCACACATGGCATATTTTCGGCCGCGAGGTTCTACCTGTAGATAGCGAGCAATGAATGGGCCTTCCTCATGTGGGCTAGATTGTTCTTATACTGGTTGGCCTGCTGCTGTCGGTACAGGAGGCATACCCTTTTCCCTGGTTCTTTATTGAAAATCCCTGTCGCCATTAGTAATCTCTCCATCATTCATTATTTAAAAAAAAATAGTCTGTAACACTTTCTATGAGGCCCATATCTATAGCGCATCATGAGTGCATTTATACCAAATTGTAATGCACATTATAAATACTTACAATGCATTACGACGACTACACCCATGATGTTTCACAATGTTTTATGTTAACAGTAATGAATAACCATGAATCTAGCTTATAATGCTTTATAAATCCAAGGTTATTATGAGTGCTCGTAGCTGGATATAAACTACAGGCAACCTGATGGGGCTTACAGCACATTATGATGCATTATATATTTGCAGTATGCAGTGCATTATAGATGCATCCATATGAACTTCACTTTACTTAGAGCACACATTGACAACTTATGATCTCACATGGAACATTATAGCATCTTATGAGCCCTTATGACAGTTTATCATCCTGGTCTGTGCATAGAGGGGTAGGTACTCATAATGTGCTATAAGCCCCATGGGGCAGCCTGTAGTTTATAGCCAGTCATGAGCACTCATGACATCCTTGGATTTATAAAGCATTATAAACTAGATTCGCGGTTATTCATGACTGTCAATATATGTCATGAAGCACTATGAGTGTAGTCATAATACGTTGTAAGTAATTATCCGATTAATCCGATGTATAATGAGAAATCCATTGAGAAATTCAGCGCTAGTTAGCCGATGCTAACATTGGGCTTTTGTTGTGGTTCACCAGGGCATGAAGTAGCCATCGTTATAAATATCTACTTTCCACCCATTTACGACGATCAAACTTGCCCAAAACATCATTCTGTAGAGTTGCAGGGTTGTTGACATGTAAAACGAGGCTTTGGTAGTCCATTTGTTTAGAAACAATGCCATTCTTACAGGATGTTGCAACCTCCTCTCGCACCCCATTCTCCAATCAGTACTAATATCCCATTTTAGTTCAGCTGACGCAAAGTAAATTGTCATACAGACATTTCAGTTGACGGAAATCTGTCACAGTAACGACAAACTTTAATCCATGGATATCATACAAAGGAATTTGATAAACTTGAGTAAGGACTAAATCTAAAAGAGACCGATGTTATTTTCACCAGGCCTTAGCAAGCTAGAAGTGGCTAGCTCGCCAGCTGTGGTGAAATTTGGCGTTTTTGGAGACGCTAATTTTGTGACTATTCAAACCCCAGACACAGACAACAATCGTGTCAACATCGATATATAACAGTTGTTAATATATTTCAGCAAGGATAAGCAAGAACATCGTCGACAACATTGAAACTTTACCTCAGTGTTTATTTTTGCACTGCGTCGCTTGGCTGCTCACTTCGCTCGCTTCAGCTTAGCCGCGTCATTTGGAAGGGGCCGGGGGCGAAGGGGAGGAGGAGGGAGATACGTGGCATGACGGACAGCTTTGTCATCCAATGGATATACGCGAAAAACTCATGACGTATTTTCACAATCTTTCATTGGTCATTGAGATACTTGACGTGTACGGTATAAGGACATGGACTTGGAGATTCTATTGGTCGAAAAAACTCAAAATGACAAAAAATGGAGATACGTGGTCTGTATCGGACAGCGACGCAGTGTTGTTGTTGTTCATGAATCTGGGATTCTATGTGATTGTTCACTTAGGCTGTTGTTTCTCATCAGGATGTAGCTATGTTGATGCCTCAACAGCTTCTTTACATTGGGTTATTTATTTTGGATTTTTCCATCGGCATCAAGAACTGGCATGATTAGCTATTACCATGCTATCGCCACGTTAGAGCAACATCTCCACATTATATAAGACCAACATCGATAAAACCATGAATTAGCATATTATTACCACATTGTCATTGTATTATTAGCATGTCATTAGCTGTCATTTTTTGTTGGGGGGCGGGGGTGCATAACTGGCGTTATTGGAATGTTATCAACATATTGTTATGAGGGATTATTTGTCATTGGAGGACACATCTGTATCACCTCATCATCTGAATTAAGGATAATGAACAATTTAGACCACATTTGCATTTCTATACAACAAATCAATTTCGATGGTCTTTTTGGACGCCATCTTGGAAAATGGCTACCATTTCCAGTAGCAAATCAGGTGGATTTGATTGTATTGGTCTTGATCACGTATATGCTGAATTTCATGTGTGTATCATAATTTGCTTGGTCAATTTGGTGCAATAAATCAAGCTTTGGGGTCATTTTGGCAGCAATCTTGGAAAATGGCAGCCATTTCAAGTGGCAAATCAGGTGGATTTGATTGTATTGGTCTTGATCACATATATGTCGAATTTCATGCTTATATCACAATTTGTTTGGTCAATTCTGTGAAAAAAATCAATTTCTGAGCTTTTCTTTGGTGGCCATCTTGGAAAATGGCCACCATTTCAAGTGGCAAATCAGGTAGATTTAATTATGCTGGTCTTGAGCACAAATATGTTGAATTTCATGTTTGTGTCATAATTTTATATGTCAATTCTTTGCAATAAATCAACTTTTGGGGTCTTTTTTGGCAGCCATCTTAGAAAATGCCATTTCAAGTGGCAAATCGGGTAGATTTGATTGTAAGGGTCTTAAGCACATACCTGCCAAATTTCACGCTTGTATCATAATTTGCACGATTCTTGCCATATTGACCTTGTAGCTGCTCCACTAATACTACAAATATGTGAAAATAAAAAAGGGTGGTCTGTTCCCTTAAACTTGCCACACAATCTATACGGTTATGTTTAACACACAAGCAAATATTCCCCTACTCACACACACACACACACACACACACACACACACACACACACACACACACACACACACACACACACACACACACACACACACACACACACACTTACCCACACTCACCTGCTCTCCTTAACATTACGCCCCAACACACACGCAGCAGCTCTCCCCCCCCCCACACACACTTACCCACACGCACACACCCACTCGCTCGCTCGCTGTAATGTACATTACACTGCCTCCTACACACACTTATGCAAGCCCCCATACACACTAACTCACATTCACACACACACAGGCATACACTCACCTTCCCTCTTATACATTTATGCCACTCTATACGCTCTCTCTCTCTTACACACACACTGACCCACACAAATGCACGCGCACACACACACACACACACGCATCAACACACGCACACTAACTCATTCATACACTCACCCGCACACATACACACACACACACACACACACACACACACACACACACACACACACACACACACACACACACACACACACACACACACACACACACACACACACACACACACACACACACACACACACACACACACACTTGCAATCAGCCCTCTCAGAGAAAGAAAAACAAGGGGAAAAAAGAAAACAAGGCGGCCCACACCACACGCGCGCGCACACACACACACACACACAAAACAAGTCGGCCCACACTACAGGTCCCTCCCCCTCCCTGCTTCTCCCAGAAAAAGAACAGGGGAGAAGAAAAGGGAAGAAAAAAGAAATGAGGAAAAAAAGGAGGAATAACATTCCGAGTAAAGAGTGGAGCGTTCCAATGGCTGCTCCAGGTCACAGCCCCATTTACCTACCGCAGAACAGAACTACAGCACGCACACGCGCACACACACACGCGCACTACTACAGCTATTACTACTACCACTACTACTACAGCTATTACTACTACTACTACTGCTACTACTCTACTACTACTACAAAACACACACACACACACACTACTATTGCTACTGCTACTACTACTACCACTACAGCTATTACTTCTACTACTACTACTACTACTACTACTACTACTACTACTACTACTACTACTACTACTACAGTACTACTGCTGCTGCTGCTGCTGCTTCTACTACTACTACTACTACTACTGCTGCTGCTACTACTACTACTACACTGTTGCTACTACTACTACAGCTATTACTATTACTACTACTACTACTTCTACTACCAGAGGAGCATCTTGTCACCAGGCTAGGCAGGCAGCTCCTTGGGGGCCCCAAGCCCCTATGGTGGACAACAACCCACACTGCAATTGTGATGATCTTGATTCAAATTTTCCTTCTTTTAGATTTTTTGCTTGGGGCCGTAGCCCCTTAATGCACGCCGTACCTCCTGTGGCACGCTGTAATAGACATTGAAAGTTAACTACTATAGTACCACACTACTACAGTATGATAGTGCATGGGACCTTTGGTAATACATTACGACTGGGTAATTGCCCTTACAGCAAATTTATAATGCCGTGTCTTAAGGGGCTAGGAGACCCTAGATTCGCCTCTGACTACTACTACTACTACTGCTACTACTACTACCACAGATTCTGTAAGAGACCAGATACTTCACTGGTTGATTTCACGGTGTATTTCCGGTTTCCGAAACGAGGCAGGTTTGTATTAGTTCTATGGCAGATTTAGAACTGAAGGGGCAGTTCCACCCTTATCCACGTGGTGGCCCGGACACCAGAATGAATGAAGTCCTATGGAGCAAAACCCCTCATGGTGCCTTTATCTCAGTATATGATTTTTTCTTGTGAAATTCGGATGTTGCTTTCGAAAGACTATATATAGAAAATACCCACGACTGAGTTTTAGATCTTTTGAGCCACGCATATGCTTAAAAAGTGATTTTTAAGTGTCTATGACGTCACATCCTTAGCAAAATGCTAGCGAGTAGTGACCAACAAAATAGCCTCCTGTAACAAATCAAACGGACATATGTGCTTTTTTATTATACTGTTGAGTGAAACCCTTATTGAAATCTCCAGAACGACATTCAAATCTGAGCTTTGTTGATGAGACCTGGGTGAAAATTAAGATTTTTAGCATCTAGCTCCATTGGGTCCCATTCATTCTGGTCTCCGAACCATAGAACTAATACAAACTAATACAGACAACTGGTACAATGGGGCTTAATAGTGAGTGGCAAGGCTGTTCTATAAGGGCTGTGCTACTACTACTACCAAGGCCCTTTTTCAGTGGGAAATTTGTGGATTCCCGGCTCTTCAATTGATACTTGACCCTGGATCTCTTCCTTGGACACAGTGCCTTGTGACTATGACAGTGACAAACTTAACAATTTGGGCACTTCTAGTTTTTCTAGCTTTTTTAAAATCTTGTGTGTGTGTGTGTGTGTGTGTGTGTGTGTGTGTGTGTGTGTGTGTGTGTGTGTGTGTGTGTATGTGTGTGTGTGTGGGAGGGGGATAGAGAGATCTGACCTGTGAATGTATGGTGGTAGAGGCAAGACAAGGCAAGGCAAGTTTATTTACATTTCAGGTGCAACTCAATGTGCTTCACAAAAAACGAATGCAAAAAGAAAGGAAATAAGAAAGAAAGAAAGAAAGAAATTGGAGTCTAAGAACATTTAAAACATTAAGATAAAAACATATGGTAAAAAATAAACATAAAAACAAAAATAAGAATGATAAATAATTTAAGCTACTAGTACTACTACTGTATTACCACTACTACTGCTGCTGCTACAACTACTACTACTACTACTACTACTACTACTACTAGGCCTACTGCTGCTACTACTACTATTACAGCTATAACTACTACTACAGCTATCACTGCTGCTACAACTGCAACAAATACTACTGCTACTACTGATACTACTAATACTATTTCTACTGCTACTACCAAAGATTCTCTTAAGCATTACGGGACTAGTTTTATGTATGGACATGTGGTAATGTGATTTTTAGATGTGTCCCAGCATCTCCATAAGAGGCTCTGTCTGTCCGTCCGTCCGTCTGAAACGCATTCCTTCAATTGTTCCTTCCTGTGTCCACAAGGTGGAGGCAGAGTTGGCATTTTGGCCTGGAGCGAATGCGTACCAAAACGTATATGATATGTTACCAAAAAGGGAAGGGTAAGCTGATTGCATTGTGAGACAACTGAGGGGGGCATTCAATTTTCGGCATTGTTTTGCATTTGGACAGTGGGAGGCAACTTCATTCCTTCTCAACAGCACAGCAACACCACTGTGAGAGTCACTTAATGTTCACGGTCTTGTGATACACTTCGACTCATGAGAATGTCAAACGCACACACACAACACACACAACACACACACACACACACACACACACACACACACACACACACACACACACACACACACACACACACACACACACACACACACACACACACACACACACACACACACACACACACACACACACAGCCATCACTGAATATCCCCACTGTCTCTCAGGGTATGGCATGCTGCAGCATGTTTTGCAGCTATCTTTGAATGTAGGCCAGTTATTCATAGTCATCATGGAAGTTGAAATTTAGTATTTTGTATTTTTAGTATTCTCTCTGCTGCATATACACTCAATACCAATAGTGACACATATCCACAGCACACAGTCCCTCAAGCATAAGGAGGGGTATTTGTGTGTGCGCATATGTGTGTGTGTGTGTGTGTGTGTGTGTGCGCGCACACACGTGTGTGCGTGTACCCCTCGTAACCTGGCCAACCCCCTCCCGCACATGGTCTTAGTTAAGAGGGACCAGAGGAAACACACACACACACACACACACACACACACACACACACACACACACACACACACACACACACACACACACACACACACACACACACACACACACACACACACACACACTATTACATATACTTATTCACCTGCATGGCACATATGCATAGGAGGAGAGAGGGAGAGGGAGAGTGTGTGTGGGGGAGAAAGAGGCATGTACTGATTGTCATGATTCATCACAATCCACCAACTTCAATCAGAGGGAGAGGACTGGGGAGTACTGAATGAAAAAGAGAAATGCATTGTCTCTCGTCGTTCTTTCGCCTGTCTGTCTCGTATTGTTTTTACCATGAACGCATTTGCCTACTCTGGGGATTCATTTACCAGAAGAGCAGAGAGTGTGTGTTTGAGAGACTCTGTGTGTTTGTGTGTGTGTGTGTGTGTGTGTGTGTGTGTGTGTGAGAGAGAGAGAGAGAGAGAGAGAGAGAGAGAGAGAGAGAGAGAGGGGAGAGTGAGAAATAGAAAGAGAGAGAGAGAGAGAGAGAGAGAGAGAGAGAGAGAGAGAGAGAGAGAGAGAGAGAGAGAGAGAGAGAGAGAGAGAGTGACAGTGTGTGTGTGTGTCGTTGACAGAGAGACTGTGAGAGGTTGTGTGTTTTTCTCTACTCCCTTCTCTCTTTCTTGTCTGCGTTGAGTTTTCCTTTCTCACATTTCTTCACTTCAGTCCAAGCCAATCCAAGAGAGAGAGAGAGAGAGAGAGAGAGAGAGAGAGAGAGAGAGAGAGAGAGAGAGAGAGAGAGAGAGAGAGAGAGAGAGAGAGAGAGAGAGAGAGAGAGCACAGCTACAGGTCCAGGCCTAGACACACAGAGAGAAAGAAATGCAGTTAGTTAAAGAGAATGAAGCACACACACATCACATACACATCACACTGGGGAACAGAACAAAAAACAACAAAAGGAGTAGAGAGGAGAGGAGAGGACACACACACACAAACACACAAACGCAGTCACACACATAATAGATAGGCCTACACACATATGCGCACACACAAATACACACTGATGCACGCAAAGACACACACACACACATAAGCACAAAGGGTTCATCCGTGGGAATTAATATGTCGGTGCGTTTGTTAGCTGCTGCTGTAGTCTTTAGCTACTCTGAGACTTCCTGGGTCCTCTGATGCCCGAGGACAAACCAGCTATTAGTAAACCACACAGACACACACACACACGCACGGACACGCACACACAACCAGCCATTACTTAACCACACACACACTCATTAAATGTATATTTAGTAGAGTCACAGACCAGTGCTGAAGTAGAACACACACACACACACACACATCTCGCTGAGTAAAAATGGCTTTTGTCTGCGTGGGTGGATATGGATGGATTCGGACCCAATGTAGAAAACGCCTCAAAACGCATACACACTCACTCTCACACACAAACAGCTCACAAGTGGATAGCATGCGCAGGCGCATGTCAAAGCATATGAACGGAGCGAAGCAAGGAGCGAGCGGGGCAGTGGAGCGGGAGAAATATGGTTAGAGCGCTGAGCGGTTACGGTGCATACACACCGCAAGCGCGGAAGTCCACTTAACGTCCACTGAACGTGTCCGGTGTCAGTCCGAAATGGTTAGAATACATGTAATATACATGCGATACTCCTTGAAAATAGAACTGAAGTCAATTTTCCTGCGTGGATGTCTGCGTTCAATGAGCGGGCTCCATTGAAAATGAATGGCTACTGCCCGCGGATAGAACGTGGATGCTGACTGACTGACTCATGATGCTCCCGGACACGTTAAGCGAACGTGAATATCTCAGTGTGTATGTACCGTTATGAATTCAAAGGCCGGAGCAAGGATTTCCCTCCACTCCAGTTTGCTCCGAAGCGCTCACAATGTCAATTAAAAATGTTGGACTATGGGGACTTCCTGTAATGGCGGCGAGCTAGACAGACGGTACTTTTTAGTCTCTGTAATAATAATAATTTCTTCTCCCTTGAAAGCCATACAACGAACTCAAATAGGACACAGATGCGTCTTTAAAGCAAGGTTAACTATGTCAGGTACAAGAGAGGTCAAAACTAAACCAAATAATCAACAGAACAAGCCTCCAAAAACTTCGCCAAGTGGCAAACCGCATGCTAGCCCCGAACCAGCAGCATCTTCAGTGGAGGATAGCGTGAAGATGGACGCAACAAACAGTGGTCGTCAGGATATGCTAAATCAAGATGTTTTAGAGGCCATCGCATCTCTCAAGACTGAAAGTTTGGCGCGACACAGAGAAATTATTGATGGCGTAGCCCACATTAGATCGGATTTGGATGCTATGAAAACCAGAATGACTACAGCTGAACAACGCATCGGAGACAAGGAAGATGTAACAACACAGCTAATGGCAACGGTGTCTGAGTTGGAAGCTAAAGTGAATCAACTTACAGAAAAGAACGACGACCTAAAGAATCGGTCACGCCATTCGAATCTGCACATCACTGGGCTGGAAGAAATGGCGGAAGGTGCCGACGCTGAATCCTTTCTGGAGAATTGGTTCACCGAAGTCCTAGGATCAGAGAACTTCCCCCATCCGTTACGGATCGAGCGTGCTCACCGCATCACAGCACCGGTCAACACTTCAGGCAAGCAGAAGCAGAAGCCGACAACTGACCGTCCCAGGACCAGGGCTTCGAACCGTTTCAAGGAACGAAAACCGAAAACGGGAACGAACAGAATGTTATGCAATTTTATGAGGAGCAGAAACAGAAACGAAAACGAAATGCTCTTCAACTGTTCCTGAACAGAAACGTTATTCTGAAATCCACAAAACCGGTTAATAACGGTTTATTTCGTTCTCTATATATTTTATAAAATTTCACAAAAGCATACCCTGAAGCATACATTGAAGTGTTTGCGCTGTAGAGTTAAACAGGAAATTGGAGTTATTTGTCAGCAACAGACCAGCTACACCATATCTACACCATGCAGGGTTAGGAATTATAGCGCAAGATCTCCATATGGATAAAACTTACAGCCAGGTAAGGAGTTTAGCACGTATCCGGAATGTGAGATCTGAATGTTTTTGGATGCCGCCTGTGATTTACCCTATTATTTTTGGGGATAGAGTAGCTACTGTGTAAATCAAGGGCAAATACTAATGGGTACGCCTATTCTAGGTATAAGATACAGTCCATAAAAATAAACTTGATAGGCCCGCAAAACACTTCCGGGAACGATAAAAACGAACGATATTTTGCGTTCCGAACCGGTTCAGGAGCGAAATTTTGGTGGCGGAACGAATTCAGGAACGAAAAAGTTAAATAAAGGCCTACCTGAACCGTTCGGAACTGAAAGATTGAAAAATAATTTCGTTTTCAAGCCCTGCCCAGGACACTGATCGCAAAAGTCCTGAACTTCAAAGATAAAGCGCAGGTGATGAACGCGGCACGAAAGAAGAAGACGATTATGTACAACAACACAAAGGTGAAAATTTTCTCCGACTATTCAGCCGAGGTGACACGCCAGCGGAACGCCTACTATGCCGTGAAACAGACTCTATACTCAAAGGGAATAGAGTATGGTCTTCAGTACCCTGCCAAGCTCCGGGTGACATATGAGGGCAAGGACATTGTCTTCAAGACGCCCGGGGAAGTGGATGCATTTCTTCAAAATGGATTTATAGTGGGAAGACAAGTTTTTCACAGTCTTAGAAGAGTCTTAAATATTATCAATATAGACGATGGAAGCCCCGATGTGGCCCTACTCTCACTGGATTGTGAGAAGGCCTTTGACAGGTTAGAATGGCCATATCTATTTGATATACTCCCTGGATTTGGTTTGGGACAAAATATTATTAAATGGGTGAAGTTACTATACAATGGACTCACTGCAGCAGTCTTGACAAACTCCTTGACATCCAAAACATTTAAGCTTAGCAGAGGAACACGCCAAGGATGTCCACTGTCGCCCCTTTTGTTTGTAATGTCCATAGAACCACTGGCCCTAACAATCAAATCACACCCTCTGATACGGAGAATAACAATTGGAAGCTGTGAACACAGAATTAGCCTTTTTGCAGATGACATCATACTCCTTTTTTAAAAATTCGACACAATCCCTTCCTGCCTTTCTTAACACAATATCAACCTTTGGAAAAATCTCTGGCTACAAAGTCAACAAAACCAAGTCTAACATTATGTTCCTAAATGACAAAGAAAGAGATAATCCAACAGTGGAGAACGAATTTCATAATGCATCCAAGGGCTTTAAATACTTGGGGATACAGGTCACCCCCAAAAGTCAAGATATAGTCTCAGAAAATTATAACCCAATTCTATCATCTACCAGTAATATTCTGAAGAGATGGTCAGATCTCCCCATATCTCTAATTGGCCGTGTAAACATACTTAAAATGAATATCTTACCAAAATTCTTGTATCTTTTTCAATCTATCCCACTTAGTCCCCCACCCACCCTATTTTCTAAATTGAAGGAATTAATGACTAATTTCATTTGGAATAACAGGCGCCCAAGACTTAGCACTTCTGACTCCACCGTCCCGCTTGCATGAATGAAGTTTGTTCACAGACAAAGTGACAGGCGCCGGACCATCTACAGTACAATGACAGCATAGTTGATTATCCTTTTAAAGACATATCCTTACTATCTTCAGATGACACATTTTTTAAAGCCTACTTAATTCTACCGTTTTGTTTAATTTCGTCATATTTTGGAAAATAATTGGTGAATGGAATTATTTGTTATGGCTATGGCTCATCAATTTCTGTCTTTCTGCTCAAATGACTGAAGAAGGAGGCTATTTTAATGCAAAAAGAAAGGCTGCAGAGCATGGAAAAGCCATTGAGCTCATAACAACGCACTTGAAGAACTTTTGAGTGAGATCATTTAATGCAAATTAATAAATCAAATCATATTTGCTTATTTATGTCATTATCTATTTGCAATAGGCCAGTTAAGCTATATTCAGGGGACCTAGGTGCAGACTGGACTTGTAGACACCAAATAGTTCACCATCTGGAAACAAGATGTGGCGATAAGCAACGAGAATCTGGAGAATGGGTGCCACAACAGACTATTAGGGCCTATTTTGTGAATCTGAAACTCACTATTGCCAAAGTCTGTTCCCATAAGTCCCATCACTCGGCGGCCATCTTGGCTACGCCTCAAACTGACTATTTGAGATTAGTCAGTGATGGAGTATATAAGAATGAATGGGGGAAATAATGTTGTGTGACAGTGGGACAACACAGCGATACACAACTCATATGGTTGGAATCACAATGAAAAACTGGTTTTAATGGCAGTCTTAGAATGACCGAAACATGAAAGTAACACTTTAAAACAGCGTTTTTCTTTATGCTATTTTTGATCTGCGCATGCGCCACATTCCACGACAACGTTCTGTTTTGCGGCAGGTGGGAGCAAGTTGTGTGGACTTCACCTCTTCCGCCGGCTGTCAAACGGGCATCCATTCTCCGGTCATCGTACAGAAAAGACACTGGATTTATTTTCTGATAGCCAAAGTAGTAGCCTAAGCACAATGGTCGTCTCTGCTCATCAGTAGGCTAATACAAAAAATAGGCTATTGAATAAATTAATGATGTAGGCTAGCCTGCCTCAAAATTGGTGTTTTAAACTGTGATATCATGTTGTTGCCTAAACTGATAATAGCTATGACCAACGGTGAAAATATAGGCCTATAAGAAAAAAAAGCTAAACTGATCAAAGTTGAATGTCTTGCAGACTTGCTCCCGTTTTGCTTTTTCTTACTTATTTGTTATCAACCATAAGAAAAACCACAACGGGTGTGCACATGTCTATGCACGGCCGTTTTTGTTTCCATGATTATAGTCCCTTTGTCCTGCACCTGCGTTTTGGATGCGCGCAGAAAGGTGATTAATGGTCGATTTACGCTCTCTGCCCAATTCACAATGAAGTTTCCACGGACGGCAAACAAACCACATGGCCGCCAGCAAACAAACCGATTAGGTACGAGCAGTCGTAAAGGTTTACGTTTGCACTTGCGTCGAGGCGTCGAGATGATTGGATAAGTGACAGCGCAGCTCAGCAAGCAATTGGCTCTCGTTACCGGACAGGTGGGAGTGACGCCGGCAAACGCCATGTTCGCGTAGCCAAATGCTCTCGTTCATTCCTATGGAAGGTTCTATGAGTGATCCGTCTCGTATAAGACTGTCTCTGCTATTGCTGCAGAATTCAACAGGGTTGAGCCTATCTTGAATATTTATGCGTGGAACTCTATCTTGTAACTCAAGCAGACGAATAACAGTAGAAATGTTGTCCGAATAACACATTTAAACCTCCTCCAGGGGTGGCTTAAATTAATCAGGCAATGCAGGTTTATCCTTGGGTTAAAATCAATGGTGCAACAGACTCAAAATTAATCTCAGTTTAAGTGGGGTATTAAATCTGAGTTTAGCCATGGATTAGATTTAACCAGAGATTACTGGAAGCTAAGTTTAAACTGGGTTTAAGTTTGGTGCAACACAACTAAAATTTAAACTTAGATTAAATGTAGATTAATATTTAAACCACGTTGGTGCAACCCACCCTTAGGATGTCTTTACTTTATTTGCCATATGATAGAGGGGGCCTACAAGTGCCAAACTTTCCATGGTGTTACTGGGCAGCCCAGATTAAGGAAATAATGCACTGGTTCTCAAATGAACCTAAAATTCCTGGGTTGAAATAGAAAATGACACCACATCTACCTTGCCATTACAGTTGTATTTATTTTCTGATTCATTAAAAAACCTGTTAAAGAACACACATAATCCCTTTGATAAAAACTCCATCATAGTCTGACACAAAGTGCAATCACATTTAGGCATTGACCCAGACCTATCAGGGTTCACCCCAATATGGGGAAACCACCAATTCCCAGCAGGAAGAAACGACTCAGGGTTCAAATCATGGGCAATGAAAGGTATTACTAAATTAGAGACATGTACAATGCCGAAAATTTGTTATATAGTTTTGAGGAATTACATGGCGCTTACAATATACCGAGGAACCACTTCTTCAAATATTTGCAAATTAGGAGTTTTATTTTGAAAAAGTACAAACAACAGATAAACAAACCACCACTGTCCAGTCTTGAAGAGGTTATACTAAATCATATGCATAGTCGTGGTCAGGTTTCTGTTACTTATAACTTAATGGTGGAAAACTCCAATGAGTCTTCAAATGAAAAGAGAATGAAGTGGTCCAGTGATATGGAAACAGAAATGTCTGAGGAGGAATGGAAAATGGTGTGTCACACAGCATTACATTACATTACATTGCATTTGGCAGACGCTTTATAACCAAAGCGACTTTCAAAAGAGGACATAATCAAGCCAACATCACAAGCAAATACAAAGTGCACAGGAGATATACAGAGAACAAGTGTAGTTGCAAAGAGGGGTTAGTTTTTTTTTTAAAGAGTAAATAATGAGTAAACACACACACAAACACACAAACTAAACTAAACTAAACTAAACATCATGTCAGGAGTCTGCCCTGGGGCAAGGCCAGTTCAAGCATTAGTCTAGTAGATTCTCTCGAAAGAGGAAGGTCTTTAGTTGTTTCTTGAAGGCTGCAAGAGATGTGCTTAGTCTTGCTGCCTCTGGGAGACCGTTCCACCACTTGGGTACCACAACGGAGAACAATCTTGACTGGGAGTACCTAGAGCGACTGGATGGCAGAGCCAGACGGCTTGTGCTGGATGAGCGCAGTTCTCTAGTAACATAAGGCGTTAGTAGGTCCTTCAGATAAGCTGGGGCCGTTTCTGTGATGGTTTTGTAGGCAAGGGTCAATGCCTTGTGCTTGATCCAGGCGGCGGTCGGTAACCAGTGCAACTCAATAAATAGAGGAGTAACATGGGTCCTTTTGGGTTGATTGAATATCAACCGTGCCGCCGCATTCTGGATCATCTGCAGAGGTTTTACCGCACAAGCAGGTAGACCTGTCATGAGTAAGTTGCAGTAGTCAACGCGGGACAGGACCGTGGCCTGAAGCAGTCGTTGTGTAGAATACTGTGTCAGCACAGGTCTGATATTCCGTACGTTGGACATCTGGAATCGACAGGTCCGGGTGACTGAGTTGATGTAGTTGGAGCATGACAGCTCATCATCAATCATGACGCCAAGGTTTTTGGCGACTTTGTTTGGGGTCACGATGGTGGAGCCTATCTTGAGGTTGATGTTGTGACTGAGCGACTCTTTAGCTGGGATCACCAGGAGCTCTGTCTTGGCCAGGTTCAGCTGTAGGTGGTGGTCCTTCATCCATGTTGACAAATCGGTGAGGCAGGCAGAGATGCGTTCCGAAACCGTGGTGTCCTCTGGACGGAACGACAGGTACATCTGGGTGTCATCAGCATAGCAGTGGTAGGAGAACCCATGTGTTTGAATGACACGTCCCAGGGAGGAGGTGTATATTGCAAACAGAAGGGGTCCCAGCACTGATCCTTGGGGTACGCCTGTGGAGAGGGTGTGAGTCGTAGACAGTTTCCCTTGCCATGACACACTGAAGGTGCGTCCAGAGAGGTAGGAGTTGAACCATGAGTGGACAACGCCTGTGATTCCCATGGCTGTGAGTATCCTCAGGAGGATCTTGTGGTTGACTGTGTCAAAGGCTGCAGACAGGTCTAGTACGATGAGGACCGAGGATAGTCCTTCCGTTCTTGCAGTCCTTAGAGCTTCAGTCACTGAGAGTAACGCAGTTTCAGTTGAATGTCCACTTCTGAAACCAGATTGTTTTGGGTCCAGTAATCCGTTCTGGTTTAGGAAGTTGGTGACCTGCTTTGCAACTGCCCTTTCTAACGTCTTGGATAGGAAGGGAAGCAGTGAGACAGGTCTGTAGTTTTCGACATGAGCAGGGTTCAGTGTAGGCTTCTTCAGTAGTGGTGTCACCCTTGCTTGTTTGAAGGTGGAGGGGACAGCACAGACTCAAACTATAAATACTAAGTTTAAACTTATACAGTATAAATGGATTATGCCCACATATATAACTCCTTCCCTTTTGCATCACTTCAATAACAATAACCCTGCCCTCTGTATTAAGTGTGGTCTAGAAGAGGGCACACCTTATCACTGCCTGTGGACCTGCCCTAAAATAAGGGAATTTTGGGAAAAGGTGATAGAACAAATCTCCGCAATAAGCTCCACCAAATTGCCCATCTGTCCTAAGCTGCTCATTCTGGGAATTGTCCCAACAGACTTAAACTTGTCAGATGCAAATAAAAAGATGGTGTATCTCCCTGATGGTTTATCTCCCTATTTTTTCTGTCTTTCTGTTTCTTTAATGTCATTTAGTATCTGAGTTTGTTGTTGATGTTTTCTACCCAAAAAAGTATTTTGCTTCTACTGTATGTTGCTAAGCATATTGCTGTAAAAGTTGGAAAATGTAATAAATAAAACTCTTTAAAAAATGTTGGATTATTAAATTAGTAAAAATAACATTTCTTTGATTAAAGGGGTATGCACTATTTTGGGGCTTAATACAGTTAAAATCGTTGGCTGGGGTGTATAAAGGTGGGTAGGTGTCTTATTTTCCATGTTAAGCCTTGTCTTGCTTTAAAGGGGTCCTATTATGCTTTTTCATGTCTACTACCCATTTATTGGGTTACACAGCATCTGTTGTATGGAAAAGCTTGGTGAAAGCCGCATTTCACAAATTGTCCTCTTGGGGGAGAATTTCTCTGCCGCAGGAACGCTATTTCTCAACTGCCAGAGAACGCGTGGTTGGGTTTTCAACATTCTATAGCTTTTGTTTCCTGTACAGGTCTACGTCATGCTGTACCTAACATTGCTGCTTATGGGATGGAGTGTTGACGATGTCACAGACCATTTATTATATTGCAGAGGCAGACCTAATGCGCTCGTCTGTCCATTTATTAATAGCAGCCACATAGCCTATATGAATTTGACAGTATTGTGATGAGATGTATTCCATTTGTGTATACACCACTCAGTGTAGCCTACAAGAATAGTGCACAATAGTGTAGCCTACAAGGATAGTGTAGCATTTCGCCATCCACAAGTTTTTTTTTTTCCAATTCATAAATCGGCTCCGTCAAATAGGCTACAGCATCGGTCTAGGCTGTAGGCTACACTCACCTGTGGCCCAAGTTATATATTTTTTGTTTGATTGTGATATTTAAGCTGCATTTTACATTTATAATATACCGTAGGTGGCTAACGGGTCAGAAACAGTTGAATGAGGAAGGTCAAAAGCAGGCAGAACGCGTTAACACAGTTGCGCACTGAGAATCCAAAACACTTCTTAGTGGGTGAAAGACTCAAATCTCTCCTCTCTCTCTCTATTCGCTTCAGGGCCGTTTTCCATATGCTGAGCTGGTCTCATAGGACTAAATGTTAACTGCTAGCATGGAGGTAAAATTTGCACTGCCATAGCCAGAGAACTGTTGAAAGTGCAAGAGAACGGTAAAACCCTATTAGGTAACTCAAGGGGAGGTGTAAAATAAGCTTATTTCCAAAAATGGGACAGTATCACTTTAAGCCCCAAAATAGTGGCATACCCCTTTAAGTGTGATGTTTTCGACATGTTTTTGAATTGAAAAACAGTTTAAGGTCAACAATTTTTTATCCTTAACACTAGAACTACCACGGAGGGGTCAATTGGTCAATTGACATTTTTACCTAAAAGACACACAAGAGGGTCATTTGACCCTTTGGACCCCCTGTGGACACTCCTTTTGTTGTGGAAATGTGGCTGTTAGCAACTCACAGCTGTCACTTGAGTCACAGAGTCAGAGACAAGCAATTTGCCGTGCAGTTGGCAGCGTTTCGATGGAAGTGCATTAGATTATTAGAGTACTTGCAGGCCCGGGCCCGTCGGCCAAGGAAGGGGCGAACTCGGGCCCCCTCACAGGCCTGGGGGGGCCCAGGCCAGGGGGCAGTTGTCCCCCCAGCCCCCCTATAGGCCCGCCCCTGCCTCTAGCACTAGAAGTCTCTCAAAAAGAGATGAATAAAGTAAAACAAAAACAATCATGTAGATGGGTCATATAGTCACAGCAATGCTGCTCGATATGTTCTTCACACAGTCAATACGACCCACTGTGGTTCCAATCCTACATTGCACGTGTAGTGGAGCGCTGCTCCTTTAAGGGAAAGTCTGACGCTGCGGCACACGTCACCACGCCGCTCGTAGAGGCTTATGGGAAGTCTCTTCATAAATACTGCCAGTGGCTAGTATTCGGTAAGCCTGCAAAGTCCCCCTTTGCGCGTTTCATCGCCACCGGCGAATGCTGTGGGGCTTCTCCCCTCGTCGTCGAGAGGAGTGCGGTGTCCAGTTCAGATCTAGGAGATGTGGACCATTTCTTGTCCTCGTGAGTATGTGGACCATCTCTTGTCGCTGTTTATGTTCTAGCCAGCGGCTAGTGGCTAACTTCGCGTCTGCTGTTCTACAGGTTGTGATTCCAACTTGGCGTCTCTTACTTGGCTAGAGTGATCTCTTGCTTCTCCACTGGCAAGGACTTCGGTGGACAATACCAACGGTTACCTTGCGCTTTTCCCGTCTCCTGCACGCCGGTATGTATTATAGTGGGTTAGCTTGTGCCTTTACCCAGCTCTGACTGTTTGTTTTCTTACCATGGTTGCTAACGACGGCCATTATTATGGTTTCAGCGTGTGGTCGCTACCGGCGCCTCGGCCGTGTACCTCTGTATTGGCACTCCGACTGTGAGAATTGCGCATCGGTGCACCCTCATCTCCGGGTAAGGTAACCTCTCGGCAGCAGAATTGTGTGATAGTGGGTGTCCTGCTAGCTTGGCTAACGCTCTCCTCCTCCCTCGCAGGTTGTATCCGTGTGGCCGTGGTCAGACACACCACGCGTTTAGGTGCACGAGCGGCGACTTTTAGCCCCGGTTGTGTGGTGCCTCTGGACGCCGGGAACCCATATCTCGGCTGCTGCTCCGGCCTCGGGAAATTGGACATTCGTGTGTGTGTGTGCGTTGGCGCGCTTTAGTTCAGTGTGTGTGTGTGTGTGTGTGGGCGCTCGGCTCGGTGTGAGCTGGTGTGTGAGCCATTCCACAGTGTGTGTGCGTGTGCGTACGTTGGTGCGTGTGAGTGTGTGTGTAGGTAGTGACGAGTGAGTGTGGGGATACCTAGGGGACTGCACTGAGCTGAGCCTCTGGGGTTGGTTTACCTCATGTTTTGATTTTCGTTTTCTTTCGTTTGCTGTGCCTAATTTCCTTTTTTTCATTATTTCATTCAATTATCTAATTTCTTATTTTACTGCATGTGTTTACTGGATTTTGATTTATTTTGCATGGTTTGCTGTGATTTCTTGTTGTTTTCTGTTTGCCGTGGATTATTTCTGTTTGTTGTGAACTATTTCTTTACTTTTTCTTTTGTTAATCCTGAGGTGTGCCATTCGCCCTATTGTGTTAGCCGTGCCAGCCCCTAGTGGCAAAGTCTGACAACCTGAGTGTGGGTTCTAAGGCCTTAGGCCTACCAGGTGTGTTGTTTATTGTGAATTAGTGAACATACTTTGGGGCAGGTGTTTATAGATCCGCGGGTGTGGTGGCAGCACACCCACCCCTCCGCACTTTACTGTGAACGTGAACATACTTTGGGGCAAGTGTTTATCGATCTGCGGGTGATTGCGACAGCACACCCACCCCACTGCACTTTGTGAATTGTGAGTACCTTTTTTATATTTTATTACAAAGAGTGAGAAAAAGAGATTTTTATAACGCAAAGAATAATAAAGATTTGAATTATTAATTGTCACCACTGTCTCTGCCTCCATTGTGCACGAACCTGTGTTTGCCTGGTAATCTATTGTGCGGGTACATTGTGTGTTGGTCCGGGGTATCTGTAACTACCCCTAATTCATTTCCTCCGGGGGCTCCACCCCCGGGGGTGGCGTAGTCGAACTACTTCCTGTAACGGTCTCGCCCACTACACACGCATATGCAGATTTTTTGGGGTAGTTTTTGATACAAAGAGAACAGGCACATAATGTTGATTATGTTCTGTTACTGTTCAGCAAAATGCTTTGGTCATACACTGTATTGTAAAGCTGGATTCCAAAAGAGGAGGATACTGACACCCTCAGAATTGGAAACCCAGTCTGCACAGTGTTGGCTACTTATACGTTACAAAATGATAAACAATGAATAATTGACTTACCTGCACATACTGGTGCTACAGCTCTTACTCTGCCAGTATTCCTATCAACTGATACTCTGTATATTTGTTTCATAGCGATTCGTTTCTGGATTGGATTGGTCAAATAGATTAGTCACCTGCAATGTGGAACTCTCCTCATTTGTTAGGCAAAAATGATGTTACTTGTTATATACTAACCTGATTATCATAATTTTGATATGACATCTTCCAAAACGTTCCAAAATATTTTATCCCAATTCCCTAACACTATCTTGAAAATTGAGCAGACTATTCTGCATATGATGACTTATATGAAGAAAATGTGCTGACATGTTTTCAGGACAACCATTACACTGAGAATCAACCAATTGGAATAGATCAGCAAGGTACATTCATTTGAAAATTGTACTAAATGTAAGCTGATTGTGTTAACTGTAGGATACTTGTACATAGCCATTTGCAAGGATGTACTAAATGATTGACACATGTACAAAAGCATTTGAAATGTTGATGAAAGCAATGATAAATGCCATTCTGTTATGAGGAACTGGAAATTAGTTTTGGGATTTGTCCATGTTTTGAGAATGACATCTCAGTTTCAAGAAATGAGCCAAACCAATGGAGAAAAACTGTAACACACTGTCCGCCAAACTGTGCTATCTGTCTTTGCTGCTGATATCTTCATGCAAGTTGCTATTTACCTGTGGTGATTTTGGAGGCTGACAGCCCTTGGGAAGAAGCTGTCCCCTCACCCCTCACCCCACACACGGCCCCCAAACAGCCTCATTACCATAACAAAATGAGTGATTAGTGTATTCGGTAAAAGCCGCTGGGTCAAATGACCCCTCTCTGGTACTTTTAGGTAGGCAGAAAAATCCTGGTAGTTCTAGTGTTAAAACAATATGTAATGCAGTCAGTCGCTGACCCCGCTCTTTCGTGCTCTTTCAGTCAGGTGTGCCCTGCGAGGGTAGCAAGGTCTGAAGATTGAGCATGAGGAAGAATGTGGCGACACAGCCACTGTGAGTACACTGTGAGGACTGTTATTTATGAGAAACCACGACGATGTGGTCCGCAAACACCGTGGAGGATGGAACAAAACGTGAGCATTCCTCTTTTGCCAGTTCTAGAACATTTTGGGGGCAGCCTTTCTCCAAAGTCCTTTTGTTTTGACTTCTCAATAACCTTACAATTTCCATTAGACTATTCTTTGGAGTTAACCGGGTTCCGGTTATGACGTTGGGCTAGGTGGTCGCAAGACAGAGCTCTCCTGAGCCAAAGTATACATATTAGTTGGACAATAAGAAAATATTGCTTCCAGCGAAAATATTAAGCCACTCCTGTGTTTAAACCAATTCAGCAACTAATAGGCTGTCAAACAAGCCTCCTAAACCTCCGAAGACGACTACAAAGCCAGACGTCCCTTCTAGAGCTAGACGAGTCTTTCTGCTTAAGCCGGGCATACACTGTGCAATATTTTCAGTCGCTGACACGCGACTACCGCCGTTTGGTGTGTAAGGACAGATATGTTTCAATCTATTTTCGCCGACGCGGGTAAAAATCGCGTCCGCCACGGGCGCTTTACTGCTCTAGTGTGTAATACCCCTAATCCCTTTTTTTCTCTCTCTCTCTCCTTTTTTTGCTGACTGCGGCCAATTAAGATAACAACAAAATGAATGGTGAAAGCATGGCAAAGTAAGCTTAACTATCCGACTATGTTTTAATACTTGTTAAGTTTGGTTACACTTTGGGTGGAGCTCTGTGGAGCTCAACAGGTATGCTGTTCCTCACTGTATTTTGTGTATGGGTGGACCAGTTAACCTCCATAACCTGGCTCCACTATGGAGTCATTCACCATGTTTACATGATGTTTTTAATTCAGAATGAATAATTCAGAATTAAATAGTTCCTCCAAGTTTACTTTGATATTTCCTTTAATTCAGAATGAAGAGGTGTTTACATGACGTTTTTCAAAGCGGAATTAAGCTTTATTCAGAATTAAATGGAGTTAATTCGGAATTAAATGTCTCATGTAAACATAGAGATTGAGAATCTTCTTTGTGGTATGGGTGTGTGCCTTTCATTTGGGGAAATGCACAGTTTCATGTTCAGGTTTATAGGCATAGTTTATTTTTTGGTAACACTTTTATTTTAGGGATACATCTATTAGAATTAATACATATGTGACCGGGCGTAGCGCCCTACTGGTTTTAGTTTGTTTTATGACCACACAACCCAAACGCGTTAATAAACACACACACCCTTTGACGCACACACATACACTCCCTCCCAGTGGAGGGAGCACTGACGCTAAGTAATGCTGTGCTCTTGAAATCAGAGTCACGAGAAGAATAAGGGAAAAATAAAGAGACGACAGAAATGGCTTCACAGTCTTTACGCGGAGCGTGGTGGTTGCGCCAGCTGTAGCCTGGCGCTACATGCTTGTGTACAGAGCATAGATGCTCTTGTGAGTTGGGGCCGCCGTGCCGTGTGTTATGGTACAGGGAGTAACATGCCCCAGTTGTAGCTTAAAGGCTGATGCATAGTCACGCGGTGCCGATTGCGGGGTAAAGCATAGACGTACTGTCAGCGGGGGGTATTGCCTCATAGTCGACCTACATGCGAATGCGTGCGAAAGGGCGTGGTGTTTTTTTCCCGCCGAAAATTCAAGAGTGGGGCAAGGGGGGAGGGAGGAGGAGATTTTAATGACGTCAATTCCCCTCCGTGACAACAGGGGGCGAACTAACTCATTCAGTTGAGCCCAGTCCCTAGAATGAATCACAAAGCTAATCAGCTGGCTATGTAAAACGTAATATTCCACTAGTAGCCTACTTCTAAAAGTTGGGGCATAATTAGATGGTACAACATCAGTTTATTTTTGGTCAAGTACTACATGAGATTAAATGCAAGACAAACGCCATTTTAAAAGACAATAGACAGCATGAATGGCCATTCACACCTGGGGCCTAGTAGTAGCTAGCCAGCTAAATCAGTCATTACAAACTCAAAGCTAGTTGACTAGCCACCTGAAACGTAATTCTACCACTAACAAAGAGGCTTCTTGCTATTAATTTAAAAAGTTGTGGCGTAATTAGACATGAATGATAGCATACAAGATTCTCTCTTTATTCATGTTTTACAGTTCAGGTGGTTAAAATGCCAAACAAAAGCCGTTTTAAATACAATACATCTAATGGCCATATTAACAGCTAGCTTAGCAACTGTCAGCCAAACCCATTCAAACTCTACAGGACATTAGCGAACCCTGTTTTAGAAGCTAGCTAGCCACACTACTTGTACTATATACTGTATCAACAAAGAGGCTTCTTGCTATTAATTTAAAAAGTTGTGGCGTAATTAGACATGGATGATAGAATACAAGAGTCTCTCTTTATTCATGTTTTACAGTTGAGGTGGTTAAATGAAACAAAAGCCATTTTTAAATACAATAGATAGCCTATCTAATTAACAGCTAGCTTAGCAACTGTCAGCCAAACCCATTCAAACTCTACAGGACATTAGCGAACCCTTTTTTAATGAGCTAGCTGCCACACTACAAAAGAACAGAGAGGCTTCTTTGCTACTACCACACTACAAACATATCATTTCCATGATGGCCTTTTATGGATATTTCTAATTGATTTTTTGGAAGTTGTACTACTGAAATAAAAAACAGTTTCTCTTCTCCCTGTCAAGTAAACTCCAGTGATTTCCTGCCAAGTCATCTGCATCGTGTTTTTCGTTTTCCTTCAAACCTCCGCGGTAGGGTAGAAGAATAGAACACAACTGACCTATCAGGGCTGAGTTCCCCCCGGACTGCCGTAAGCGCATTGACCAATCACCGTCTTCAAGCATAGCTCAGCTCACGGACATTTCAGCCTGGGAGAAACATGCGTGTACTGCAGCCAGGGGTCGTTTTGTCGCTGCACAGGGGGGCGCTGTGGCTCATTCTCTGTGCAGAACCCCCGCGAACGCGCGACTCTAAACCCCCCTTAAGGTTGCAACGTTTGCACTGAAGCCAGGAGTTACTGCGGTTGCAACCTAAGGTTCTTCCGACATAAGGTAACCACTGGCAATTTGGAGTCACTGGGTCGCCTCGTAACGAAAAGGCGTCCTTCCGCACAGCACTTTACCAGTGCCAGCAGTCCAGTATCGAAAAGACGCCTGCGAGTGAATCACCGTCAGGTAGTGACCCTTTTCTGTCTTCATGATTGATCAGTTTCCCCCTTGCCACTTGTGATGTGTGATGGTGTACAAGTGCTCATGCTTGGTATATGTGTTGAAAAAAACAGAAAGAAGTTTGCACGCATGGATGGGTCGGCTTGCCAGCCTGAGATGCCCACAGCGTTCACTTACAGTGACAGGTACCTACTGTTTTAATTCCATCGAACACTCTTACCCAATGTCAAGTGTTATTTGCTGTGTATTTATCATGTGTATTTGGTTTTATTCCAGCAGCGACAGCGCACGAGTGTTGTGCCGCTTATCCCCTCTCAGTGTAGACATCAGTTAACTTTCTCCCCTCGCGCTCTACGCGCAGTTTGTCCTTTCATGTTAGGCAGCCTCTAAACCACGATAGTCTTTTAAATTCCCCATTTTTGTTAGACAAATTATTTTGTGTTATTCTTTTCTTTTGTTGTTTTAACCGAGGCTCTGGTCCAGCGTGTACAGAGGAGCTCACGTTTTGCCATCACGAGATATTATTGCGTGTGTAATCTGCATGCTTAACTTGCCGTGAAGTTTTCATAGTATACAGGTTTGCAGTGTTTTCATAGACTAGACGCGGGTTTGGGGGTCACCGTGTGTTTTGTGGTTTAGTGAAGCCTTGTGTTTTATTGAGCCGTTTGTATGAACATTGTTGGCCAGACAACCTCAGTTTTAGGTTAATCCTGTCTTTTTTCTTTCTTTTAATATTTATTGTAAATAATAAAATTACACTTTGTATTTTCAACTCCAATCACCTGCCTCCTGGATCATTTCCTTGGTCACACCCTGCACGGGGAAGTTTGGTGAAATTAGCAGCTTCACCATATTACACATACAATATTAATGCCTGTGTACGTAACTTATAAGGCATGTACTAAGCAAAACCAGACAGTTGTTAGACATTTACCTATTTGCAAATGTCTTGTTCATGCACAATAAGGGATTTATTACCAATACAACCTTAGTAAGGACCTAGTAGACCTAGATTTATATTTATGAGTAAGCAGTAAGGGCCAGAATACAATGTGTATAAGCTCCTGGTACACTGTGTGAACAAACCCTGAACAGTGTGAAAACAGATGTGAAATAAGGGTCCCTATTCTAAAGTGAGGCCCAAATGCTCAGCCCAAATGACTTCGGCCCCCCACACTACCTAGGGCCCCCACTCTACCCAGCCCGCCTTGGGAAGCAAAGTGTAAGAGCTTATCCAATCCTGCATCAGTGAAACTAGAAATGTAGTTCTCACTTATTACACTCAGTATACAAAAGGGTAATAGGAAGCATTATATAGCAAGGATTGGACCTAAATTTCTCAATGACGGTGGGGTGGCGAGATGTCATTTTTTTCATACACCAATTAGTTTTAATTGTAAAAACCCTACAATAAATGCAGAATATGATCGATATGGACTGGTTAATTACGTACACATAATCTTCCACACTGATATAGGTTTGTGGGTGCGATGGATTGTTATCTCGGTGACCCTTGCCTATGGCGTTTTTGCATTGTGACCCGGAGGGTGGCTGGTCACCCATGGGAGGTCACGGTCCATGGTGCCCTGCTCATTGGCTGCGCTTTGCTAGAATTAAGCTGCTCAATGGGTTAAACAGGGGAAGATGTAGGAATATAGAATATATAATTATGACCACTAGCAAGCTTGTGTGCTCTTATCGGGAGACCTAAGAACATTCCTCTTTTGATACAAACAGAACACGAGGTTGCAGAGTACGTTCAGACACAATAAGCCATTGTTAAGGTATGTTACAAAAGTATCATGAACAACTCTGAACGTACTCTGTAGCTTCTATCAGGATCACCCGATCAGGACAACCAATCAAAACTGACAAGACAAGTTCAATAAAACTACCTTACTTCTAGGGCAGAAATGCGCCTTTCTCCGATGATATGACTGCTTAAGCTGTATCGTTGTAATGACCTGAGTATCCTCAGTAAACTCTGAACATGATTGACAAATCTCTGCCTCTATGTCTATCTTCCACCTGTGAGCACCATTCTTAAGGTGCCGGTATGCTTGCTGCAAGATACGCGAGCGCGTGCACGATTCGTTCATGAACGCATTAACATGCATATTTAATGTCAATTTCGCGCGCGTTGGACACGGCAGCCAAATGCGTGCGTCAGGTGCAATATCTTCAAACTCGCTGGGGGCGATCGTAATATGGACTGCACAGTTCCACGCGTGTGCTTGATATGAAAACGACAATGGCAGCAACTTTTAAGAGCGTCTCATTGAGTTTGTCCGAAATTTCAAACATTTGTGATCATACTTCAGGGGTCCCCAAACAAAGGCCCGGGGGTCGGATGCGGCCCGCCAGCCCCCTTTGACCGGCCCTCCACCTCTCTGCACCTTACCATTTGAACTGGCCCAAAGAAGCAATCCTTACAGAAAAAAATAATGATAAACTATATTTTTAAAATATTTTATTTTGTTTATCAACAGGCTTTCCTACAGTTTAATTTTCACAAACCTAGTGTGAATCACCAGAAGTTTCTTGTCTTGATAGTTTCTCATCTCACTGTTATATAAACAGGCCTACCATTTCTATTGTATCACTCATAAACTGTCAATCACCATATTTTTCTAACCTTCCCTTGCTATTTTTACATGGTTATTAGAAATTAAAAGGAATGCCTGTGGTATTTCAAATTGAAAACATGTGAAGTACTCACTTCTTTTGCAAATCACTTGTAATGATGAACTATTTTGTGCTAGAAATTATGGCTATAACAGGCAGTGGCCTAGTATACAGCCCACATGATTGATCCCGGCCCCTGATCACAGTCAGGAACGATAATGTGGCCCCCGGAGGAAAAAGTTTGGGGAACCCTGTCATACTTCCTTGTTGCACTTTGAAAAAGGAGCATGCACATACAGGAGTAGTATGTAACGGTATTCTTTCCTTGCCCAGGGAGCCCCTCTTTTTGTTTTGTTGTTTTCTTTCCCATCTGTGTTCCCAATTTCCGCATCCCAATGCTGCGTGCTCTCTGCCCCCTGGATGATACCGCCAGTATTTTGCGTCTTGGTCAACTGCTTTTGAAGCAAACATGTGCTGTCGGTGGCTAGCGGTGACGCACGTAATTTACAGCTCGCAGCAAGCATACCGGCACCTTTACATTATTCAGGTTTTACAGTCCAGGTGGTTAAATGCCAAACAAAATCCGTTTTGAAATACAATAGATACATTTAATGGTCATATTGACAGCTAGCCTAGCAACTGTCAGCCGGAACCCATAGAAACTCAATAGGTTATTATCAAACGCTATTTTCAAGAGCTAGCTACCACACTACAAACGAACAACATCCTTGTCATGAAGGCCTTGCATGGATATTTTTAAATGAATTGTTTGGGAGTTGTTCTATTGAAATAGTATAACACAGTTTCTCTTCTCCATGTCAAGTAACTCCACTGATTTCATGCCACATAAACGTCATGTTTTTCCTTTTCCTTTTTCAAATCTCTGTGGTAGGGTTGAACAATGGAACACCACTGACCAAGGACCAAGTACTCTCCGCACTGCCGCTAGTGCATTGCCAATCACAGTTCAAGAGCATAGCGGTAGATCCCAGACAATTCAGCCTGAGAGAATCATGCATACATCGCTGCAAGGGGTCATTTCAGCGCTGCACAAACATCTTTAGCCTTCAAGTTAGCTCAGTCATGTTTTTTGGTGGCAAAAGAAATGTTTATGGGGTCCCCAGAAATTTGGGACTTCAAAATGGGGTCCTGTGGCAAAAAACGTTGGGAACCACTGCTGTAGCCTATTCTCTCTGTCTAGACAAAGTGCAAAAGTCACGAAACAGGAGGGAAATTAATCGCCAGACTTGCCATCTTCCAAAAACTATATTCTGGGAGATGTTTATGCTAATCTCCCACTCTTTCTCTCTAACCGCCAGTGAAATCTACTACCTCGTACCAGGCTCCTCTTGTCTGCATGTTCTTACTTGCATTTGCAATATTTGCATTTGCGCTGATTTTTTTCCTTCTGTCGCTGCATGTAACATCCGTCAATACAGAGTACAGAGTGAGCTATCCCTGTCTAAACAACTTCTAGTCCCTCGCAATTTTTAAGCTCTGTTGCCATTGTTATTAAAAGCAGCTTTTAAGAAGGACGTGACACAAAAGGCTCCTTTCCACTGCCGGTTTTCAAGTAGGCCTTCAGCTCGACACAGCGCGACTCCATCGCCACTTTTTGCTTTTCGATTGGGGACGACACAGCTCAATCGAAAAGCAAAAAGTGGCGGCCGAGTCACACTGTGTCGAGCTGTAGGCCTACCAGAGAACCGGCAGTGGAAAAGAGCCAATTTAGACTCACGAATCAAGCAAGCAACCAAACTCAAGCTGTTTATTAACGTTATTGCTAATTCATTCAGTCACGCCGAACAAAGAAGCAACCTGTAGCATATGAAAACCCAACGGATGGAAACCGATGTGCAATGCAATGGAATGAATGTAATGCTTGTGAACTTCGACTAGCCTGATTAGTGTGCATTATGATTAAGATGGTGCATGTTTATATTTATCCAGTCAAAACGTTGGAGACTTGGGGCATCCAAAATAGGCTTCATGACAATAGCATAACAGCAATAGGTTACTTGGCTTTTGAAAAAATGGGTCAATAATGCCACTAAAAGCACAATTCCTTGACAACTCATTCCTTGGCCAAGGACCGGAGTCACTTTAAAGAACATAATTGCTTGTTGACGATTGCCTAGCCTACTTGTAAAAACTGGCTGTAGAAACGCCATGGTGATTTTTTAAAATGTGTCGTGGGGAATTTAGATGTTTGCATTCAATCAGTTACAGAGAAGGCAACATGCCACAGTTGGAACCAGGCGTGCACACCTGGGAACCACATCTGAATTCCAAAATCGGCCCGGTTGGAACTGAAAATCGGGGGAGTAAAGACAAAAAAAGTGTCACGCCTCGGTGGAACGTGGTCTCCTTCGAACCGGGCTAAACACCTATACTGAACATTCTCTATTTCCCTCTCTCTCTCTTTCATGCTCTCTGGCTTTACCCAAGCTACCCGCCCCCTCCCGCCCCACCCACACAGTCACACTCAAACGTGTGTGCTCCGCAGTCCGCACAGACGAATCATTACGTCTCACTTATGGTAACTGTGTTATTGTAGTGCACAGAGCTGGTTATGGGCTGTTATTACAGGAGAAGGAGAGAGAGAGAGGTGGGGAGGAGGGGATGTAGAAAGAGAAGGAGGGCAGGGACAGAGAGAGAGAGAAAGGGAGAAAGAGAGGGGGAAGCGATTTATAGAGAGATAATGAGTTGGGAAAAGAAAGGGAAGAGAGAGATAGAGAGAGAAGGAGAAACAGGGGAACAGAAACAGATGGAGAGAGAGGTGGAGACGACCCGAGACATGAAAGGGGTGATAGGGAGAAAAACAGTAGAAAAGAGAGAGAGAGAGAACGAGTGGAAAAGAGGAAAAATCAAGAGAGAGAGAGGGAGAGAGAGAGAGAGGAGTGCAGGATAAGAGAAGAGTAAGGTTCCAGATGTGCGTTTACAGTGCAGGCAGGGGAGGGTGTGTGTGTGTGTGTGTGTGTGTGTGTGTGTGTGTGTGTGTGTGTGTGTGTGTGTGTGTGTGTGTGTGCGTGCGTGCATGTGTGCTGGCAGGGGTGACAGGCAACCAAGAGCTGGAGCCGCATACCACTGGGGGGGGGGGGGGGGAGAGAGAGAGAGAGAGAGAGAGAGAATGTGTGTCTGTGTGTGTGTTAAGTGGTGTGAGCTGCTGTGGACAAACGGGGACGTGACCAGTGTGTGTGTGTGTGTGTGTGAGGGGGGGGGTGTGAGTGAGAGATGGGGGTTACCAAATGACTTTTCCTGGTGTGAATACTCAACTTTATTGGCTCAGGTGCACAATCTGGAATCATAAAAATACATATATGTCTCTCTGGGTGTGTGCGTGTGCATTGGGTGCCTACATAATGAATTGCAGGCTCATATGTGTGTAGTGTGTGAATATAATTGGTGAGGGTGTGTGTGTGTGTGAAAATATTTCACATTAGGCTTCATGAATGTGTGTGTTTGTGTGTTCTGTCATGCGTAGAGGCAAATTAGGAGTGAATGGCTTATGGCGACATGCATGTAGCGTGAATAGCCATGGCCTCTATGTGTGTGTGTGTGTGTGTGTGTGTGTGTGTGTGTGTGTGTGTGTGTGTGTGTGTGTGTGTGTGTGTGTGTGTGTGTGTGTGTGTGTGTGTGTATAGCTTATAGAATGGTTTGCCTCCCTCCCCCCAATACATCCAAGTTAATGAGGACCCAATTCTGGGGCCCCTCTCTTTCTGGGCCCTGGACAACTGATCCTTTTGTACCCTTGTGTCGGCTTCCCTGGATATGAATATGACTATGTGTACAGGGAAAGTGTGTGTGTGTGCACAGTGGTGTGTATGACTAAGTGGCTAAGACCGAATAAGCAGGAACATGTGTGTGTGTGTGTGTGTGTTTGTGCGTGTGTGCATGCGCTTTGGAGTATTGAAGTGAAAGTGTGTAAATGTGTGTGCGCGAACATGTATGGTATGTGTTCATAATTATGTCTCAGACCATGTGTGTGCAGATGTATAACCATGTACAAGTGCGTGTGTGTGTTTGTGTGTGTGTGTGTGTGTGTGTGTGTGTGTGTGTGTGTGTGTGTGTGTGTGTGTGTGTGTGTTTGTGTGTGTGTGTGTGTGTGTGTGTGTGTGTGTGTCTGGATTGGAGCTTGTTAGTGCCACTCATTAAAGCCGGCCTGTTTCACTGGCAAACTCTTCAAACACAGAGGTGGCGTTTCATCTAACTCGTACCTGAAACACACACACACACACACACACACACACACACACACACACACACACACACACACACACACACACACACACACACACACACACACACACACACACACACACACACACACACACACACACACACTAATTCCATAATATCTCCCGTTGCTTTTTGGTGAGGGGAAAGACGTGTAAAATGTAGATAGATCAGTGCGTGTCAATACCACACCCCTTTTAATCGTTTCCGCAGGTTTTGTCTGCACATTTCGTTTTTTTATGAGGAGTATTAAAGATAGACCAACGGGCCAGCCGACCCATCTAAATTGAAGGCTGGTCTCTAAAGGGTCGTTTCCACAGCACGTTTTTACCCAGTGCAGCTCAACTCAGCCACCAACATTTTGCATTTCAACTGCGCTCAACTCAGCTCAAAAGCCAGCTTACTGGCTGAAGCGAGCTGAACAGTATTCTGTCACCCAGCTCACTGATTGGACAAGAGCCGTGACCTCATGCCCCACGTCTTCACGCCAGGACTTTCAAAAAGGCACCATAACAAACTGTGGATGAAGGCAGAAATGGTAAAACCATTGCCTCTATCCAGGGCTATTCCTGGATAGAGGCAATGGATCATGACAGCAGGTGCCCGTAACTCCGTGATTTCTCTCCTCTGGGGAGCAGGTCAATTCCTCCCTTTGTGTTTCAGCAGCAGTCATGTCGTCCACCATGCAGTCATTTTCTACAACAGAGTAGTCGTTTTGTCCGCATTCCTACCTGCACTTATTTGTATTTGGCCTATTGTATATTTGTTATTATAAAACATAAATCAGCTCTAGACTATTGGTCAGTCTCCATTGGCATATATATTTGATAAATTAGCCTATTTAACTCATTGGCTGCCAGCCATTTTCATAAAAGAGTAACCCAGAGTGCCAGAGATTTTTCAGCATTTTGGGTGTTTTTTGGAGGCTCACAGAAAATTGAGTTCTGTGTCTATGTCAACACCATACCTATCAAAACACAGATTAGACACTCATCTGTCATCAGAAAAAAAAGAAGGGGTCTCATCAGAAGGGGTCTCTCTACCCCTTTCCGTTCTTTCAAAATCATCTGTTGAAATTAAGTGGAATTCGCCAAAATGCTGCTTTCTAGTCAAAAAGCTGAGAAAACGCCATTTGAAGTAGAACTATAACTGCAAACGTTTTTGCCCATAATGGCATCGTCCTAACAACTCCAAACCTATCAGATGCTATTACAGAGTCTTCTGTCATCTGTAGCCTGAACAAAAGATCGTTTGTATGATCTTTTCAACCTAATATGTACTGAAATATAACGGGGGTGGGCTCGAAAACAATTGTGTTTGGTTTAGTTGCTGGCGCACACAATGGATCATGACAGCAGGTGCCCGTAACTCCGTGAACTCACAGAAATACTGTCTCATCGTCCTCCCTCTGATTGTGCCCTCCCCTCGTTGGAGAACGAATCACAGTTGGTTTATTTCCTCCAGTAGTACCGTGTTGTGTGTGTGTGTGTGTGTGTGTGTGTGTGTGTGTGTGTGTGTGTGTGTGTGTGTGTGTGTGTGTGTGTGTGTGTGTGTGTGTGTGTGTGTGTGTGTGTGTGAAAGGCAGCCCAGCTTAGCTTAGCTTACTGCAGCTTCTTTGGCAGAGCGGACAATTTGCAGATTGATGATTACTGTCATCATGTTTCTGCTATAGTGATCTTGTCATATATTGTTCAATGAATTTTCTTTTGATAAAGTACTGATCACATATCCAACATTTCACAAGCCGATTGGAGTGGTGAAGGTTAGCTGGTCTGAGGGTAAGTGCAATGCTTTCTCATGTGAGCTGAATGCATCTGACACAAATGCTACTCTGTTCCAAGAATCTGCAACCCCCCTGTCTTTTTTGATGATACAGTCAGCTGATCATACTATACAGATCAATAAAAAGTAACTGTAGAATGAGTAAAAATAGTTGACTTACCAAGGCTCCTTTATTTCAACTGAGGTGACACATCACCACTAGTCCCGTGCATTTTCCTGTTAGATGATCTTTTGTACGCATCATCCTGATGTTGTGTAGGCTGATCACATTATCCAAAATGAAACGGTTGCCACACAGATCATCTCTGGTTGAACATGGTGTATTTTGGGCAAGCTAGCTACAATGCCTACTAGCTAGATAGCAACAGGGGGTTGTATTTTGGTCATGAGAGGAAGTTTTTTTTGTCAGGCTCTGACACTAAAATCAGTAGCCTACCTGTGTTAAAATCAGAGGGCAAGAAAGTAGACTACTGTCACAGGTGCTTTACTTTCAAAAATGATTTTGCTATGCTACTTTTGAGATTATTATAGTAAAAAGGGATGTTTTTGTCTTGACATTTCGTCTTGCTCTGAGCTAATGCCCTGCCCTGCCTGTTCCTAAGGACACTTCTGCCACCTACAGGAACAGTTAGAACATGCCTAGAGGCGTGAAATTTATACACAACATAGGTCAGACCGTCCTCAAGGTGTGGCTGTAAAAAAACGCAATTATCGGTGAACGCCGTCAAAGGCAGGGGGCGTCACTATTCAAAATGACGTCATTCGCCGCCGAAGGCAGCCAATGAGTTAATAGGCTTACCAACTTTGATGTTAAAATGTTTATTTAGAAAATAGTGATTTATAAATAAATAAAATTGTGGAGATAATAAAATAATAAAAGTGGGGTTTCTGCCTGAGAGTGACATGTAGCCTGCTATTTTCCTCAACACGATAATTCACGTCATCATTGTCAACGAAAGTGTGACTGATTTAAAACTTGTAATCTGTCTTGAGAATAATGTAATCACATGTATTCTAATTAGCCTACTCTGAGCACACCAAAAAGCGAAAATCCGCTGGGGAAAAAATAAAAAAAATTGTCTGTTTTGACGACTCGGCCAACAGAGTGCACTCCTTGTGAAGACACTCCTACCCATTTCTACATATGTCTCTCTCTCTCTCTCTAGACACACACACACACACACACACACACGCAAGCACACACAGCACCCAAACAACTTATCGGATGGATACTGTATCTCTCACTGTCTTTGGATCTCTCTTTTTGCTCAGACATAGGCCTATCTGATAGGTGTTGTTACTTAGCACTAATTGCAAACAATGGTAAATAAATATTTTGCTTTGGGCTATGCGAGGTGATTGGAATGGAGGTACTGCGTGGGGAGGTTCTTGCGGCACAAAGCCCAAACGCACCATAGGAAGCGGATTTCATTGATTTCACTGAGAAAAGTCTTGTCGGCCTCTGTAACAGGTCTGTGTACTTTTTCCTTCATTCATATTGTGGGTGTCGCACAAGAAATGAATAAGGGATCGTTCATGTTTTACACTTGAATATCACTTATGAAATGGAACCAAGTGCCATGTTTTGATATTTTTTAGGAACTGAAAATGAAACCCTGATTTTTACAAAAAGAGCAAAGCAATAAAGAAAAAAATCTGAATTGCGTCTTTGGTTTATTTAGGACGCAGAATTCGGGTGACCTGGAACTAGCCTAATCCTGGAAGTAGGCTGTGGTTGAGCCATCATTACATGGTTTGTTAGGAGGCAAATACTGTACCGACTTTGCAAGCATTGTTGATACACTATTCCGGAACGTTGCTACCCTACAAAAAATCTGTGATGAGTGTGCGGTGCGCGCCAGTTAGGGGCTGTGCGAACCATATGGAAATGTACAGGGGGGTGCGCAGGAAAACAAGTCCGACAGGTAGGCAAAGATGCATCCGTCTGTGCCAGTTCTCAACCTTTTTTGGCCAAACGCCCCCCTGGCCTCCTCATAACCTGAGAATGTGCTTTTTGTTTATTGGTCATTTTGTCTGTGGAAACTCTAAATAATGTGGCAGGCAGTGAAATGGCGAGACAACGAATTTTTTG
Source organism: Engraulis encrasicolus (assembly GCF_034702125.1). NCBI lineage: Eukaryota > Metazoa > Chordata > Actinopteri > Clupeiformes > Engraulidae > Engraulis > Engraulis encrasicolus. The sequence goes on from NC_085865.1 coordinate 56,605,790, forward strand.
TTGTTGCAATTTGCCTACTATGTAGGCTATAAGCTTGGATTTGGAAAAGTACCATTTCAAATTTAAAATAGATGAAGTACATTACAAATTACCAGACATTGTTAGTATTTATCAACCATTAGTATCACACCATTTCAGCATCATGTGCATGTGGGAAAGAATCTGAACATCGACAAGTAATAAATAAATAAAACCGTTCGGGTCAATCATGCGCTTTCAATGCCAGCTTTTCAACATCAAGGCACAAAGCAGTCAGCTTCATTAAAAGTGCCAGACTTTACCAAACTCAAGCGGCTGCAAAGCAAGAATCAACAGACACGTTCTCTTCCAGTGCTCTCTCTAAGTGCATACACCTGTGCAGACCACCTGCCTGCGAGCAGAATACGAATTAACCTCCCTTGCAATATGTCCGAGAACATCAGAAAACACAGTATCTTAAAGGGCACATTTGTCTACTACTTGTAGTTCGAGGCGAACCCCATGTTTCAGTGCGTAGTGTGCACTGACTAGGCCTACTCACTGAAATGTGGTGCCATAATGTTTGCAAACTCGCTGAGAATATTCAAAGGGAGGCTTGTGCATACAGACTTCTGAGCCCAGTTTATGGACTGGAGAAAAGTGGAGGAAATTTGAATGTTATTGTAAAAAAAAGTTAAAGGCTGGCCCACATCTAGAGGAAGAGCTGTGACCTACACTACAAATGGGTCCTCGAATAATGCGTGGGTCGAGGCCTGTCAACTGTGTAATTATGACTCCATGGCCTTCCGTCGTGGAGTTATCGCGTTATGCAATGTAATTGATGCTCTATCCGAGCACGAACATCTGTTTCAAAAACTGCCTGCCGACTTCCACATGAAAATCGATAATTTCCGCAAGTTTCTGGCAAACCAAACTAAATAGGGAAGTAATCAACCAGTGCTCTCCCCCATCCTTCTCCATGACTGAGGTACCCTGAGCATGGTACCGTCCTGTCGCACTTCTCCCCAGGGGCGCCAATGAGGGCTGCCTAGGGTGACCAGATTTGGGTTTGTAAAAAGGAGGACACTTTTTTTTTGGGGGGGGGGGGGGGATCGGTGTATCTACAGGTATGAAAGTATATATGGGTATGAGGTATGATAGTAGGCCTATAAAGTATCAACGCATCCAAAATGGTCATTTGTTTAAAAGCCACTCAAACTTTTTGGCATGCACATTCATTTTTCTACCATAAATGACAATTAAAATCTCTTCAGTTACGCCTAGAGGCCTATCATATAATTTGTGTGATCATATGATGCAGAGTGTGCCTTTCTTACAATCCTAGATAGTAGGCCTAACACCTATATTGGAGTAGCTTAACATCATAACAATGCAGCTCAATTTCATAGGCCTATTCTAATTTCTGCATTAGGTTTTTAAAAATAGATTCACCATCATGTAGGCCCATCTCAGCCATTCCCCACAAAGATGAACAGCATTAGGCTATATAACATTGGAAACTAAATATAAAAAAACACAACATTTGTGGTTTTCAACTGAATTGATAATGAAGTTCTATTAGGCTACATTTTAGGCTTAATATGTTTATAAGACACCTCACAATTTACCCCTCCACTGTCATCCATTAGGCCTATTTAGATAGGCTATTTGTAGTGGCATGGTGCTCAGAGATTAGCAATGGGCACTGCAGCCATTAAGAGAGGAACTGGAGTTTTACCTACCATTAATAAGATAACCCATACAGCGTTATCAATAACTGCAAAGGCAATAGACAGAAGAAGAAGCTGATGAAGAAGAAGCTTAATTTCTTAACTCAGGAATGAGTCCTTCTAGCTCCGAGAAATTGCTTTTGCAAATAACTTGGAAATGTCAGATCATGAAAGAATTTTTAGGCTAAGTCTTGTGACAAGGTGTAACAAAACTTGTAGCCTACCTCCCTAAATGATGGATTTGGTGGTGTTACTAGGCTTACTCCTGTGTTAGATTACCTTCATACCTGGCTTCACACGCGGGAATTTTTTTTCAACTCCACCGCGAACGTGCATTTGCGTTTCTATCGGCATTGCAGTCCGTCGAACCGGCGGACAGATGCGCTTTCGCTTGTAAACATGGGGCGCACTGGCTAGTCCCCTAGGCTACTTCTTTCGGACACATGGTGCGAAGTGGCTAGATTTGATGAGAAGGGCGTGACTAATTTGTGAACGGTAGAGAGAAACCTGGAGTGGAGTCAAATGGAACGGAGTGAAAATTACAGTGCAGATGAATTAGGTCTACAGTATATTTCAGGCAGTCCAACAAAATCCCGGACATTTCTGAAATTCCCCCCGGACATTTTTTTAGGTCTCAAAAGTAGGACATGTCCGGGGAAAACCGGACGTCTGGTCACCCTAGGGCTGCCCCCTTGCACGGGTGAGGTATAAATGCAATTAGTTGCGTGCAGCGTGCAGCGTGCAGCGTGCAATTGTGTGCTGTGGAGTGCTGTGTCACAATGACAATGGGAGTTGGAGTTTCCCAATGGGCTTTTGCTTTTGCTTTCACTTTCAAAACATATCATAGACATTTGGACTTGCACACATTAGCTCCAGGCCAAAAAGTCAACTCTGCCGCCTTGTGGACACAGGCGGGAACAATTTAAAGAACGCGTTTCAGACGGGAGGGCGGATGGACGGACAGACATACCCTCTTATAGAGATGCTTGGACGCATCTAAATTCCTTTAGAAAAACAGCTGAGCTGGACTGCCACGGCATCCTTAACAGTTACGCATGCCAGTGAGGGTGCGTTTTCATCATTGGCTCACGTTATCTTCAGTGCTTTCACGCTGACAGTTGTGAAAACAGCACAAAATAGGACGGGGAAAACTGAAAAATCGCTCCGCAGATGTTTTTCGCTGGTGTGGACACTTTTTCAGCTTCCGCATGTCAGCTGGTCCCTTATGCCTTAGGTGCCAAGTCCTTGCAGGCCGCGAGGTCCCAAATGGAAAACCCAACCATTCTGGTTTCACAGCCCTACTCATCTCAACACAGCTGCTATGTTTACACGCCTGTTGACTTTTCACTGAGTTTTGAATAGTGAAATAGCCAGTGTGTGTTTTATTAATGCTGCATGTTCAGCGCAAAATTAAGCATGCACATATGAATACACCACCTAGGTATAAATGCAGCATATCTGCGCGTATGGGGGCGACAAAAGCAGGGTTGGGAAAACATTGGGTGGATCACAATATGTGGACTCCCATCCTCCCTTGCCTGCTTGTGACCTTGTGATGACGTCATTGATGGCAGAATATTAAAGCGATGGTTCGGAGTAGATTCACCCTATGCCATTTGAACCGTGACATCCATCCAGTAGTCCACCTGTTTGGTGGCAGTTCAGTGTTTTCTGGCTTGGGCGAACATTAGCAGAGTTACTGAGTTATTCTATGGTTATTTTGAATAGCTTGGCACAAGCACGAATGGATCCTAGCAGTATATCCAAACTCGCCCCACAAAAATCACATGTCATGACACCAAACTTCTACAGTAGTACAAATATGGTCTGTACTCACAAAACGAAGCATTTGGAAGTTTATAAATAGTCCAGGAGTTTATAATCATCAACACAAGAACAATAGCTTCTCTGCTGCTAAAGCTGTGTCGACGGTACTTCCGTCATCTGAGACAAGCCCATTAAAGTCTTCAACAAAGTTCCAGATGAGAGTATTAAAAAACGTTTTCACTGAATTGTGATTAAGGCTTATATTTTCATAAGGCAACACTAGATATTTCAAACGTTACCTACTATCAATTACACAAGGATTTTCGTTATAAATACTGATGCTGAATTCACTTCTCATTGTGCATATTAAGAGCTTCGTTGAGGACTTTTGGGAACTTAAATTCTACACCTCCTGAACCGGTTAATGGATCATTGTAAATCATTTCACCAAGCTCTTGGTTGGAAAGGGGTATATTTTTTGCCACCAAATATAGTTTACCTCTCCTTTTTACCGAGGGGAAGGACCATGCTAAGGGCAATGAAAACGTTAAGCTAGACTTTTGCAAATCGTGTAGGGCCTGTGTAATTTGCAAAGACAATGATTAGCCAGCAAACTCGGCTTGAGATACGTCTTGAATGTTCCTCTCAAAGTTTGTTCCCCAAGGCTGTTGAAAAACATAGCAAACAGAAACAAATTGTGAAACAAATTATGCTCAATTGTCAAATTGAATACAACAGGACCAACTCCAATCCTGCTGCAGTTTTTAGCATAATAAAACGCAAGGCGTGAAGTCGAATTGTTGGACATTGTGATACAAAACACTAACCTCTATAACTCTATAACTCCACAATGGTCATGCCCACTTTTTTGGAAAATGTTGCTGTCTGATTTGTCCCATTTGTTCAGAGCTGTTGGCTAAATATTTGACCGCTTACTACCGTGACAACTAGCTGAGTCATTATATAACTAGAAAAGCGCTTACAGTAGAGAGCACACCTCTGCCAAGGCAGGTCAGAATTAGATTATATTAAAAGAGAATCAGTTTGCAATTCTTTGCAAACCGTAATAGAGTAAAGTTTTGAATGCATGACATGGTTCTTCTGCCTTACATCATCCGGTGAAAAAATGCATTTTAGTTCAGTTCAGTTATAGGCCAAGAATCTTGATGGGCTACAATTACACTTGAACCACTAACATCAGATTGATTGACATGATGATAAACCCATATTCTGTCATCCACTTACATCCCATTTAGAGTGTCTTTGTCAATTCATATTATAATATTTAAATTGAATATGAAGTTATTAACAGTATCACCAATATAAAACTTGTGCATGTGTGTTTCTATCCACTACCACCGCCAGACCGCAATATCAGTCCGTGTAGGTTTCAGTCAGTGTTGACAATACACTATGTGCAGGGATTGGGACAGTTCCAGTTATAGTAGCCTAATTAATGTTAAATGTCAATGATTGTGACGATCTACATTGCTATGTACTACCCTTTGAACTAATATCAGCTATGATGTCTGGCTGGGTGTTAGTAAGAAAGTGCTATTTAGCTTAAAACATTATTAATAGTAATACATTTTATTTCAAGTGCCTTTCAAGATACCCAAGGTCACTTTACATTAAAACAGAGAAGAAGAGTAAAAAAATAATAACAAAGCATGAATGAATTTATACATCACAACTAAAAATAGGAGAATAATTAAAACATAAAATAAAAATAGTTATGCAAGAATAATGTAAAATACATAGGCTATATATATAAAATAAAATGAAAATAAAGTAATAATTAAAGGAAGTGGAAGTGCGTGGTAGTGCATGTCAGTGGTGTAATGAATATCCAGCAGTGAAGAGGTGCGTCTTAGGCTTAGATTTAAAACTGGACAGTGTAGAGCATTGACAAACTGACAGCGGGAGTGCATTCCATAGCTTGGGGCCAACAACACTGAATGCCCTGTCGCCCATGTTGCACAGGTGTGTGGAGGGGATGGTAAGGAGTGTGTCGGTGGAGTGTAGTGTGCGGGCGGGATTGTATGGTGTGATGAGACTTGTGATGTAGGAGGGTGCAAGGTTGTGCTGGGCCTTGTAGGTGAGGAGGAGAATTTTGAACCGGATTCGTGATTGGATAGGAAGCCAGTTTAATTGATGCAGGGTAGGTGTAATGTGATGCCAGGGCCTGGTGTGTGCAAGTAATCTTGCTGCCGAGCTCTGAATATATTTTAGATGGTTAAGGGTCTTACACACCAGGGCGGTAAAGCGTCGCATGACGGACACGATTTTTACCGGCGTCGATGAAAATACATGGAAACATGTATTTGTACATGTCCTTACACACCAACCGGCGGTAGTTGGGCGTCAGCGGTGCGGGAGCCGGCTCCGCGTCGCGCTGCATTTGAAAAATAGAACTCAAGCGTATTTTTCACGCCGGCGACCGGCGGTGTCTCATTCAAATGAATGGCATGAATAGCTTTGGCTGTGGGGGGGTTTTGAACAGGACTGGCCGCGCACGCTGATGCCAAAGAGGTTGGATATATTATAAAGAGGAATCAAAACACGGCCACTCAATGCAAAAGCATGTGCACAAAATTCGGTCTCCTAAGGGGGCGTTGTCCCTCCTTCTTCTTCTCTTTTCGTGGTGTTTGCACAAGACATGCGTTACCGCCATCTACAGCGGTAAGGGGACTCCATTTATTTTCAACCTCAAGACTCCGAAGGTCTCCTAATCGAAGGTCTCCTAATCGAAGGTCTCCTAAAGTGGCATTCACCCGACGTAAAGTGGATACCGGAAAAGAACCCGCCTGCTTTATCTCCCTCTCATATACGATTCTCTGCCGATGCTGTCAGTGTGAAAGGCATTGTAGAACACACCGGCCGAAACTAAGCAGAACTAAGGCGTCCGTTCCGTTCGGCTTTGGTATGTTTGACGCCTAAATCAACTTTGCAGGGAGACCAGTGAGTAGGGCATTGCAATCTTCCAATCCGGAGATTAAGTTAGAGTAATTAAGTTAGAATAATTAGCTAGTTAGCAAACTTTCGGTCTGAACTGAAATAAAACAAAAATTGAAAGACCACCTTGAAATGACCAGTTTTCTGGGTCTTACTACTTATTGGCTTGTATTTCAGTAAAATAAACAGAATTGTTTCAGTCTATTGACAACTTTTCCTTCGAATTTCGACTGAAAATGTTGTCATTTAGAGCATTTATTTGCAGAAAGTTACAAATGGTCAAAATAACACAAAAGATGCAATGTTTTCAATTTAAAAATGCCAAGAAAACAAGATAATATTCATTTAAAGCATAATAGTAATGTGTTAACTTAGGAAGAGTTCAGAAATCAATATTTGGTAGAACATGGATTTTAATCCCTGCTTTCATGCATCTTGGCATGCTCTCCACCAGTCTTTCACATCGTTCTTGGATGACTTAATTCCACCCCTGGTGCATAGAATCAAGTTGCTGAGCTTTGTTTGATGGCTTGTGATCACCTCTCTTCCTTTTGATCACATTTCAGGGGTTTTCCATGGGATTCAGGCCTGGGGATTGGGCTGGCCATGACAGTGTCTTGATCTGGTGATCCTCCGTCCGGACACTAGTTGACCAAGCTGTGTGGCGTGGAAATTTCTTTTCTAAAAATACTGTATTGTGTCCATGGTATACACCATTAAGTTTGCAAATAAACTAATTGCCGAGCTTAAGCTTAAATGACTTGAATAGTTTAATGATGAAAATGAACGTTGGCTTTTTAATTTTGTAAACCACGTTACAGACAAATGTTATGTCGTCTTAAACATAGGCCTATATAAAAAATACTACACATTTGAAAAGATTTGTTTGATAGAACTTCAGTCCATTATCAAGTGACAAAAACATATTCTGTCATAACAACTGTGCCATATAACAACTCTGCCATAATAAGTGTCAAAACTGATAACAGTAACACAATTGACAGTAACACAGGTTGACATTTCTGTATTCTGTATCTTGCTAACTGCAGACCTCAGAGTAGAGTAGAGGGACCAATTGTGAAAGTTAATTGCAGGAGCGGGCGGGAGGAGGAATGCACAATGCGGAAGCGGGCCAGAGTGGTGATAAGATGTAGTCCTGCGAATTGACATTTTATTAAATTGCATTAGATTTTCCGTTGTATTACCAGTTATTTTGCTACTAAATCGGTGTAAACTGCTGAAAACAGAGCTCGGACAAAAGAGACATCCCAGTTCACTTGACGCTCACTCCCTATTTGTGAAGTCCTTTTAGCGCTGTGAACCGCTACACACACACTCCATCTCTCACTCTCTCGTTGTTGCATTGTCGGAGCTCGCTCTGTTTGCTCACGTGTGTCTGGTGTAGGCAGTATACTATATTTTTGCATCCTGCATACCAAGGCACCGATTTTCATCTAAAAGCAATGTTAATGCTTTGCAGTCCAGGGGCACAGTGGAAAGGAACAACGTGTGACAGGCATGCATGAGATGCTGTAGAAAGCTGCCCAGACATTGGCACAAACTTAATGCCCTGTGCGCAACGGTGGAGGGAAGCTCTGAGGGCGCAGATTCTGGGAGCACAAAAAATACACTGAAATAAAGACATGATGAAGACACAACACACGGATAAGTGAGTAAAGCTCTTGACAAAAACGAAAGTGGACAGGTGCCGTTTCTGGCAAAACTAGGCTGCTCCCATTTCTTAGGCCTACCTTCTGATTAATTGCACTTAACAGTTGTAAATCACCTTTGATTTGGGGTGGAAATTCTGGTTAGAAAAGAATTCTGGCAAGAAATATTCCAATCTCATAATTTTAATAATTTGCAAGGAGTTTGTTAGGGACTAGGTGAAATGGCTAAGCCTAAGCTAAGCCTTCAATGCTATAAAGAGGGAAGCGCAACAGTAACTTCGGCATTATAATTAAACCAGGTAGTCGGGAAATAGTTGGCCTAGGTCTACAAAGCATTACGGATCTTAAATTAATCAAACAAGCAGTAGGCCTATCGGTCGTGACATAGCATTGTTGGTCATTTCTTAATCGTTACTGCACAGACATAGCCTGATAAACCAGACTAAATATGGATGTCTAATTTAGTCTGGCCTCGATGCATAATACATCCGAAGATTGTTGAGGAGAACAACCTTCCCTCAAAACCCTGCCCGCTTTGATTCAAAACACATCTTTGCGTTGTAATTGGTTTGCCAGATTCATGGCATTCTGGCTTCATTGAATCATTATGCGAGGCCAGACCCAACCGTAGACAAAACATTTTGCCGTCCAGCGGGTGGCGCTGGTTCACCAGGCTAGCACAGACACACACCCTTTTGCTGCTAGGCAGGGCTTGTGCACCTCGGTGTGTGCCTGACGAGCAGGGAGAGGGAGAGAGATTAACCCATTAAGACAGCGTTATAAATTTGCTGTTAGTAGAATGGCAATGACCAAGTCGTAGTGCATTACTAAAGGCCATGTGTTATGTCATAGTATTGTAGTACTATGTTTCTTAAATATTCAATGGCTATTACAGCGTGCGTAGGGGTACTTCGTGCATTAAGGGGCTACGGAAAAGACAGCTGCCCTGCAAGTGTATTCTCTGCGCCCTGATAATAGTCCATTGAAGGACACATTAGCTTGATTGGATTGGTTTGTGACCAACCTAAATTTATGATTCGTCAGCTGCAATCCTTCGAAATGAGGGACAGGACTCAGATTAATCCTTCATTGTTCTAAGGGGAAAAAATGTGAATGACAGACTATTAAAGGGGTATGCCACTATTTTGGGGCTTAATACAGTTAAAATCGTTGGCTGTGGTTTATAAAGGTGGTAAAGTGTCTTACTTTTCATGTAAGCTGTTGTCTTGCTTTAAGACAAGTTTAAAGCATGCAATGCTACACGAATCCATTGACTTTCACTAGCTTAGTGACATATTCCCTCTTGAATGAATCTTGAGTTGCTCATTGAAACTGGGCTGCCTATTGCCAAATTTGATCTTTACATGAAAGTTGACTAAGTAATAAACAAATATTTTCTAGTATGGTCCAAGTACAGTCATTTTTGCAGCTAAAAATGGCTATTTTTGGAAATTCAAAATGGCGGACCAGGGAGAAGATCCCCTTTTTCATGTATGAAAAGTGCAATTTTTCCAGTCATAGTGAATACTTAGAATTTGTTGCTGGTGGTAAGTATTCAAGAAAAAGGTAACATAAGTGAATGGACAGCATGAATTCTGGAAATAAACAACTAAAAATCTCACACAGTGTCCCTTTAAATTAGAATAGAAAGGTTCAGCTACGCTTTCAGAGTTTTGAAAAAAAAAAGCCATGGCACTCACATATACAAATCAGCATGGGCTGCAATTTATTATAAAATAAACCATCAACTAGCTTGCCCTCAAGCCTTTACCTGCATAAAAATGACTAGGCAGCCCATTTATATCGGAGGATAAATGATGATGTACTGTTTCATTGCCCTTTCATTTGGGTTCTGCTAACCGTGAACAAATAATTGGCAACAGCTGTCCTAGGTGCTAACATGTCTTGCCTCATAACATTTTGATTTTGATTTCTTTTAAATGTTTGCTGTGTAATTTTTATGCGTTGGGTTGCAGTGCTTGAGTTTTGTTTGCAGTGTTTTCACAGTTCTGTGTGCAGTGTCTAACCCCCAGTGTTCCTAATGCCACCTGACTTTCTATTGGACTAATTAATAGCTGCCAATTGGTGAGTTGGACTTGATTGGGGACAGGTGAGTAGGGAGCAGGTTTCTATTTATTTCCCAACAGGCACTGCACAGGGGGGCAGAGGGTGAACCAGGCCAGTGAGGTGAGAGCAGCGCTTCGAAGAGGAAGACCAGCCTGATCTCCAAAATTCTGTGCTCCTGGACACGGATGTTAAGGACACGAAATCCGTGTCCAGGAGCACAGATTTTGCCAAAATTCCGTGCTTCTAGACACGGAATTGTTTTCCGTGATGGACACAGGGAAGTGCTTTCTATATTCTCACAGCACTGTTAACTCAATCATTAGAAAATACACATCAAATGCTAATCCTAAACAAAATAATACTATAGCAATTTAAGTTGTGCCCTGACCAAAACATTCCCTACCCTTAACCTGTCATTAAGGACATATTTTTGAGAAATACCTTTTCCAGTTGGTTGGTAGGCTATCAAATTCATATAATGGTTGAAAGAATACTAGCTGTACCAAGACCAAAACAATCCCTAACCCTAACCTGTCAATAAGAAATGTTTTTTTTAGAAAATATATTTGAAATTAGAAAAATCCTGAAAAAACACAAGACTGTGGAAACATAGATCGGTGGGAGTATAGAGAAACACGTCCGTGTGTCCATCATGGAAAACAATTCCGTGTCCAGGAGTATGGAATTTTGGCAAAATCTGCGCTCCTGGACACAGATTTTGTGTCCTTAACATCCATGTCCAGGAGCACGGAATTCTGGAGATCATGTTGGGAAGACAGACGAAACCGGATGCAGAGAAAGTTTGTGTCCACAACAGAAAAGACCACAATGAGAGACCCGTCCAGGTCCCCGTTTGTAGGGTGACCATCTGTCCGGATCCTACCATCCTCGCGCAGTACCCGTGGCTTCAACTCGGTGACTCTCTCCGCCTTCGTGGCACTCCCCGACTTCGTGTCATTCTAAACAGTAGGCGGAAATCAGGAAGCTGCGCTGCCATCTTACCTCGACTAACTCAGCTGTCAAAAACCGTTTTAGTTGTAAAACAAGATGTTTTGGGAAGGATTTTTGCATGTCATTACACCTGCCTCCTCTGATTAAGTAGTCATCAGTAGCCTACTACCACTAATTTAACGTTATCAGAGACGGTAGGGGTTACGATAGACAATCCTGCCGTTGTAGTCTGTATTTATTTCATCAATATTTTTGTTACGTGTAGGCTATAATTGGGAAGTCATGCATGCTTGTGTATAATAGCCTACAATTTATTCGATGTACTTTACTCAAAGTAATGTCAGGAGTGTTTGGCTGGATCTCAAATGGCACACTTGTGCACTTCGGGCACTATGTTTCAGTGCGTAACTAATACGGCATACGCACTGAAACATGAACACTAAAGTGCACAAGTGCACCATTTGAGATTCAGCCACAGTCAGCTGTGTTTTAAAACGAGAGGCGGCCGCTTCTGTCAGCATTTTTTCCCCCTACAGACGCTTGGATAACCATATCAACAACACAAGCTCAAAATACAGACAGAGAGCGCCCGTGCAGAAAGGCGCTTTCTTTTCCTGGTTGCAAAGTTGTGAGAGCCTGTGCGTTGCCAATACAGCAATACAGTTAATTTGCTGTGCGAAGTCTGGAGTCAAATCTGGAGTAACATGGTGGCCGCAGATATCGGAAACAAGAGCGACTGTCAGTATAGTTTGTGTCAATGACGTTGCCTCGCATCTCGAGGCCATAAGCTCAAGGAGAAGAGGAGAGGAAAGGCAAAGAGAGGGACACACGGACGTCGTAAACAGGTTGTAAAAACGGACCGATGGCCACCCTACCCGGCTGCCGTAGTGGAGATTCAGCGTGCACCACATCCCCGGGCCTCAGGTGATGCCTGTGCCTGGACTGAAGTAAGTGGTTACGGCTATGTGACACCAAATCCCTCTGCTAGCACCGTTTCGCTGCCAAGTGTTTCCTCTCTTGCAGTGGCTGCATGTTAGGGTTCTGCTCTGCCTCCACCTGCCCTCTGCTGGACCCCTGTGCCACTCTGGTCCTGTGGTTTGCCCTCATCTGCTCTGTTGCTGCTGCTGTCCCTTACTTGCTGCCTACCTGCTGACCTCTGATGCTGCTGCTTGCAGCTATCCTTCCGCTGCTTGCTAACCGTGTGGACACATCACAGGCGTTAAACGCGTGGAAAGATGCGGGAGTAATTGACTTTGTATGGGAGAGCAGGCGGCGAACGAGGCAAACGCATTGGGAGCGTTTCTAGAGGCGAGGGCGTCGAAAGCGTCAAAAGCCGAGGGCGGCAGAAGTTGAACTTCATCTAAAAATATGTAATGAGCTCGGTGGCAGCAGGGCGGCAGCCAATGGAATGTTCACATTTTTCTAAACAGGAGCTTCGGTTGGTCGAGATTCGTGTGATCGCGGCATAACTGCTGCTTGGGCTACTGCTGTTGGGACTTGGGAGACCGTACCTTTGTTCCCCAGGTCCTATGTTCCCCTATCTTTGTATGGGACAGGGGAACTTGGGACCCTTTTTCTAAAAAAGGGTTCTATGTTCCCTGCATTCTATCAGGGTTCGTACGGTCATGGAAAACCTGGAAAAGTTATGGAATTTGAAAATTCAAATTTCCAGGCCTAGAAAAGTTATGGAAAACGTTTTTTTGGTCAAAAGTTTTGGAAAAGTCATGGAAATCCATTCAGTGTTCCATCAATTATCTTTATGAAGTTGATGCCGTGGCGTAATAAAATGTAAATGTCTGCGTCCGCCTAACCACGTGTTGCCAAATTGAGTGGGTTTCAAATAACGCATGTTGTAATGGCTCCAGGCGGTTTTCAAGCAGTTTTGGTGCTAGAAATCAGTCACACCTGGCAACCCTAAGCCTCGTAACGCGCGAGCTAGATGTAGTGTGTGCGCGTGGTAGTGAGAGGTGACCATAGTTCTAATCCTAGAAAAAAAGTGGTTCTGTAACGATGTTACAGCATGTCGGGAAGTGTGACCTCAACAATGCGCGGTTTTCTGAAAAGATTATCAACAATGGCTAACAAGGAGAGGACGAAAGTTTTGATGTGTCCGATATGGGTGAAGCAGCGGCACTTGTTAGCCACCTGAAGGGCAAGATACAGCAGGCAGTTACCTCCTCAGCTACTACTGTAACAGGTTAGCAATTATAAGTGTTGTAAAATATTTAGCTGTTCCACTGAAACGTAGCTAATGCCAAAAGGAATACAACCCCAAGACCTGTTTGGTCTTGGTTTAATTTGCCAGATAGAGCACCCAGTGAACTTTTATGCTTTCGGAAAGCCCCGACATATTGATATTGATAAGCAATGCACTGGCTGCGAGTGAATTTGTCCAGTGTGCTGAAAGATTAAATGAAATCCGTACAGTAGTCTATGTGCAGCTGACCACGAGCCAAACAATTACCAATGTCGCATGACGCGCCTGTTTTGAAATACAGTATAAACGGCAGCGCAGCGTGACAAGAGTTTGAAAAGTCATCTGTGGCTTTGTTTTTAAATCGGTCAGAACTCGGTGAAACTCGCCCTAGCATCTCCTTGAGTGGGCGTCAGACTATGCCATGAGCAGTGCAGACTTTTTTTTTTTTTTTGCTCCAGCAACGACCACAACAAATGACAAAACATTATCATTCTTACAAGAGCTTTGGACTGTCGTGCTTAGGCAGGTGTAGTAGTAGGCCTATGATTTCTTACTTGAGCAAGATGAGCATTTATCCATCTCCATAAAGAGCATGTTGATACAAATTTGTCTTCATGATGATTTCACAACCTAATTTCATATAGGTATGGGCCTATTCATTTTCATTTTTGACACTACACCAGACAAGCGAATAATATAAATACAATGGTGAATTATAGCATAATTAATTAAGTAATGGTAGCTTATAGCTTGTAGTAAAACATAGCCTAAAGTATGAATATATGTTTACATATTTGTAATATAGGCTATGTAATATATAATATAATATGCCATAGCCTATAGTATAAATATATACAGTATTTACATATTTATAATATAGGCTATGTAATATAGCCTGTAGTCTAATATAATACGCCCCCATCTCTGTGCGCGATTGGCCATTGGTTTTTCGGTCCTGGAAATTCAGAAAAAGGTTTTGGAAAAGTCATGGTGAAAGAATTTTCAAATTGTGCCCTTCCCGAAACCATCCCTAAACCTAACCTGTCAGTAATGCAATGTTTCTGAGTTTTTTTAAAAAAATTTGTGCCCTGACCCAAAAATATCCCTAAACCTAACCTGCCAGAGGTGCAACAACATCCTGCGCTTTGCCATGGGGCAGCAGTCTCCTTGGAAGCAGCGGGGAACATATAACCCTTTTTTGAAAAAAGGCTCTTAAGTTCCCCGCATTGTATGTTTCCGAGTTTTCAAATTGTACCCTGACCAAAACTATCCCTAAACCTAACCTGTCAGAGGTGCAACAACAACCTGTGCTTTGCCATGCGGCAGCAGTCCATTTTGAAGCAGCGGGTAACATAGAACCCTTTTTTGAAAAGGGTCCTGAGTTCCCCGGTTGCAGGGAACATAGGACCAGGGGAACATAGGGGTGACCCCGGGCTGGGTATCTGGGACATGTCTGCAGGACTGATCTTATAGCCTGATAAACCAGACTAAATGTGGATGTCTAATTTAGTCTGGCCTCGATGCATAATACATCCGAAGATTGTTGATGAGAACAACCTTCCCTCAAAACCCTGCCCGCTTTGATTCAAAACACATCTTTGCGTTGTAATTGGTTTGCCAGATTCATGGCATTTTGGCTTCTTTGAATCATTATGCGAGGCCAGACCCACCCGTAGACAAAACATTTTGCCGTCCAGCGGGTGGCGCTGGTTCACCAGGCTACTGATCTTAGTTTTAGGAGAGACTTTGGACGATGGACTTGGACTTTGGACTATGAATATTTGTGAAAAAAAAAAAGAAATTAAACTTCATTAACTTTACATCTTGTGTATGTGATTACTCTGTTGCCTGCCACGTTCTTGGTTTGAGGTTTGCCTGGTCACAAAAAATGGGTAATTGACCCCTGTGACATACACTTTACACACTACTAAGTTAAGTTAAAACTTAATTTGTGTTGGTGCAACTGACTTGTATGACACATTTAGTTTGAAAATATCCTCGTCAAGCGCGAGAGTTAAGGTGAACTTTATGCCCCAACCTGGATTCTAAGTTACGATCAGCTGGTGCAACTGACCCCTAGCCATCCACGTGGGGCGGCACTAATTGCGAAACTCTGCAACCGACGACATGGTGAAAATCGTCAATTAGCACTATTAACATGTTATGTCTGCAATTATCATGTTAATGCAATACTGACATAGTGTTAGTTGATTCAGTAGGTATAGGCGTACTTGCAACTTCATTGCAGCTGGATATCCTGGGACAGCAGTTGGGTGACTGGGAACAGTTTCCAGGACACCAGCAGCAGTACAGTACAGTCCTACTGCTACTGGAGAGAAAGCTAATAGCAACTAATGCTAGTCCTGCTACTGGAGTGAAGGTTAATGGCATCTAGTGATAATCCTGTTACTGGAGAAAAGGCTAATGGCAGCTAACACATTAGAGAGATTATTCTGTTGGACACAAAAAGCCAGAGACGCTGGAGTGAAGAGTGCTTTCTAAAGCCTGTTTCGCCAAAATCCAAGACAGGAAATGTGAGACTGCAGTCCAGTCCCACTACATTGTAACCTGTCGACTTTGAAATGTTTCCCCACCACTGTTAGACGGTGTGTGTGTGTGTGTGTGTCCACCACTGATGTCAGTCTCAGTGGTAGTGCTCATTCACAAAGTTAGTGAGATTCTAAGGGATGTTTGCGATATGATTCTAAATGATGTTTGCAATGTGTGTGTGTGTGTGTGTGTGTGTGTCTGTGTGTTTCAGGTATGAGTTAGATGAAACGCCACCTCAGCGCTTGAAGAGTTTGCCAGTAAAACAGGCCAGCTTGTGACTAATGAGCTACAACACACATACACACACACACACAGAACCCCTGAGCTATAACTCACACTCTCCTACACTTACAGGTCTAAAACAATCCCCCCACCCCCCCGACACACACACACACGGTTGTAACTCTTACGAACACCTATATTTTATACCCCTATTAACCAACATGCGCGCGCGCGCGCACACACACACACACACACACACACACACACACACACACACACACACACACACATCTTTCAAACACACATACACTCGTATCACATAACAGGAAACACACAAACACACTCGGTAACATATATGCGGTAACATACATGCGTGCACACACACACACATATACACACACAAATGTACAGTATGTGCCCATAACCAGATGCTGAACTGTCATTTGCAGCTACTCTGAATGGCAACACATGACATGTCAACGCTCTCTGTCTGTCTCTCTCTCTCTCAAATCTTGGTTTCTAATTTGTCATGACTGACTTGCTGACCCTCTCACTCACACAGAACTACACCTTAACCCCACTTCAAGTGTGTGTGTGTCTGCGTGTGCTTGTGCGTGTGTGACCTCTTGTCCTCTGTGGTGGTGGTGGTGGTGGTGTGGGGGGTGGGTGTCTGAAGTACAGGGGTTTGTGGGATATATAAAGCAGATGTGACACACACACACACACACACACACACACACACACACACACACACACACACACACACACACACACACACGTCAGGGAGGGGAGGTGGTTTGTTGGGTGGATTGGTGTGTTGGCATGGCGATGGGGTCATATGACCCCTGGTGTGACCCGTCCGCAGGCTCTGCAGACAGGAAGCCTCTTGATTGGCCCCAGCTGTGACCCCGCCCTAGCATCTCTATATCAGCGGTAACCCCGCCCTCAGCATCTCATTACCAGCTGTAACCCTGCCCCCCTCGTAGCTCATTAAGACAAACTGTTTTGAAAGCACAAACAGCTTTCACTGCCATTAGGACAACCCTCCCCCCAAAACACACACACACACACGCACACGCACACACACACACACACACACACACACACACACACACGCTCACACACGCATGCTCACACACATACACATGCTCACACACATCCCATACGGAAATGACATAAAATTCATACACATTCCTTATGAAAAGAACGTGTTCAGAACTTGTCCAATGTCTTAGTGGTAAATCTTTGTTAATCCTTGTAAAAGTATTGGTATAAAATATATTTGCCATATAGGCCTTTGAAATTAGCCCCTTTAGTGATATCTCATACAAAGTATTAACTGAATAAAGTAAAAATTATGTATGGCATTTGCAAATAATGTGTAATTTTTTGTGTGAAATGTATATGCATTTAAAGTAGGCCTATCATATAAGTATTCTATGATGGCCTTCTATGTTTTTTATATGAAATCACCCATTCAAGGAGCAGCGTGGCATGACAGTACCATGCTCAGGGTACTTGCGTCATGGAGGAGGATGGGGGAGAGCACTGGTTAATTATTTCCTCCACCAGCCTGACAGGTCGGGATTCGAACCGGTAATCTTTGGTCTGACGCCCTAACCGCTCACCCATGACTATATCCATGACATGCATGGTATACTCCTGAAAGTTGTCCCTATTGGTATTTCCTCATACAGAATTATTAGGTGAAACTAGTATGATTAAAGTACAAATTGTAGATGGCATTTACAGATCATGTGTGTGATACAATTACTTTCCATGTATGCCTCATATAATGTTTACACTAGTTTTTAATTCGATTTTTCAGTAAAATGTATGCATTTTATATGTAAATTCACACATATACGCTTTCTGTTTGAATTTTGGATGTAAAGGGATAGGTAGGCCAACATATAATTTGTACATTTCATTGTCATGTCATGGGTATTTGATTTTTGGTCATACATAGGCCTACTGTCAACGGCAATGGGAAAAATCTTAAAAATAATCAGGGGTGCATTTCTCAAAACGATTGTTGCTTACTATGTTAGCTATTTTGTTGTTTGGAATGCAATTTCCCATTGACAACAACCCAAGTTGCTAACTGGCTGGCAACTACACTTTCGAGAAATGCACCCCCGTGTAGTCAACCTTATCTGACATTTGTATGGATACTCTATGACTGTCGTCATATGGGTAGATGACGTGACGTGTAAATTTTGCTGTCGCAGGCTCTTAAAATTAAGTAAATTCATGCTTTCAAAATTGTCAATGCTTTAAATGATTAAACTAATGTCGTTGTTGTGAAAAAGTGATGTGTAATAAATACAGAGCTTAAATAAGTATACTTAATTTTGAGTCAAATGTCACATTTGTCCTATGGTGTGACTGAGGCAAGCCTGGTTCTCCATATTAAAACATTTTTAAATTAATAATCAAAGCTCAGTCATTTGTCTAAACAACCCTGGCATGTTTTTCAAGGTGTCTATTTTAGCAAGTGGCAATGATTATTTTTTTCCCTGTTTTTCTGAGACCGTATGGACTTATGAAACTTTGTCGCAGAAAACAATGTCTTGTGGTGTGACATCATATTTTTGTTTAATTCGGTGGATAATTATCTATTGTTGAAGCTCCAGCGGTACATAAATTGTGACTTTAGACCCTTAAGAAGCCAATGGCAAGGGTGGATTTTAGATTTTTCTCTCAGAGTTCTTCAGTCAATCAATTATGTTTTGCTACCACAAGATGTATTAGTTTTGTAGTCCTTTGGTGTGACAGCCATAACATTCTTTTTGACAATAGTGTATATTTTTCATATTTTTTTCTTATGTAGATGTATGAAAATGCATCTTACTAAAGGTGAAATTGTATTTCAGTTGGCAACGACATGGCTTTAAATTAACTCAAAAGCTCAAAAGTCCTATGGTGTGATGGTAAAAGTCCTATGGTGTGATGGTAAAAGTCCTATGGTGTGACACTTTGGAGTGTCACACCAAAGGACAAACAGGTCACACCAATGGACTAGATATTTGAGAAATAACTTTTAAAACAACTGGTAGTACATATATTTTTTTAGTTTTGTTGTAGATAAATATTGTGTATTCAAATTACTTATTCCTTTATTGGCCTTTGGAATTTATACTTTGATGCATTGATGAATATTTGCTGTTGATTTTAGATACTGTCAAATGATATAAAATGTCATTAATGGTGCTTTGAAACCATAAAATATAACGGTAACAGTGAAGGAAAGATCAGTGAGAGAGTATATAGAGGAGTATAGATGAATAAAGTATGCTGTGGAGAGCTCAATATACAGCATAAATGTGCTGTCCAGCTTGAGATACCAAACAGGCACTGGCCACTACACACTACAGGTTCAATGGTGTGACAGTCATAGCATACCTACAAAAGTGTGATGGTCATGCCAAGGTCACACTTCAGTATGAGTCTTATGAGCTCTGCAGGTTACATTTAATGACCGCATGGCTGTCATTAAGAGTTACGATAGGCTGATAATCGACGATTCAAAGACTTATAAGTGTAAAGTGTAGGTCCATATTGACATTATATTATGATCAAAAGACAAAATAATCATGTTGATATATTTGTTTCTGGCTCAGTTTTGCATTTCTGTCCTTTAGCGTGACATGAATGTCCTACGGTGTGACATGTTTTAAACGCTCAAATATTTGTTTGAGCTAAACAATATGTTTGATAAACACTGAATATTGCATTAGGGAAGAACAAATTATCGTCCCTGAAAAGTTAGTATAAATTCGGACAATTTTGAACATTTAAAAGAAAGATATCCCTGTTTTTCATCGAAGGTTTCTAATAATCTCACATCTAATGGGAAAAAAAAATACTTAAATGGTAATTTCTCATTAAATTAAGACTTTAAAAAATTGCAACAAATATGAAGAGTGTAACAATGTTCATAAAACTCCATCAAGCCCTTTCTACGTTACTTAATATATTTATTTCTTAACGTCACACCAAAGGACATATTTTCAGCAAATTGCTTTATCAACGTAAATAAATAATCAATGAATAGACCAACATTGTGACCACTTGAATTTTTTGAAAGATTAAAAATTGCTGCACTACGTAGACATATACTTTTTCCCCTCATGAACAATGTTTTGTGAAAAAAAAATGTTTTTTTGCTGCCTATCCGTCATCTACCCATATACAGATTTAGCAGTTGCCAAAACGTATGTTTCATTTTACACATTTCTAACAAAAAACTGTGTTGAAAGGAAGAACTTTATCTGATATTTGTACTGTATGAGGGACTGGTGTCATATAAAGGTTTAGCAGGTTTCATTTTACACTAATCTACCAAAACATTAAAAAAAAAATCCTCTGTTGTATAAAATCTTTCAGAATTCATTAAAAAACTTGTAAGAATTGTGTATGAATTTTATATATAATTTCCATATGGGATACAAACACAAACGCATACTCACACATCCACGCATGCATACCTGTGCTTGGGAGAGGGGGGCAGGTAAAGAGATGAAGAGGGGGTGTGGAGAGAGGGAAGAATAGGATCAAAAGAAAGATGAAGTAATGAGGTGATAAAGAAAGGAATACCTAAGAAATATGTGAGATAAAAAGTAGGATGTGTGTCTGATAGAGAGAGAGAGAGAGAGAAGGGGAGAGATAGAGGGAGGGAAAGAGAGGGAATATGATGGAGAATTTCTGTTTCGGATGGGCCAGACCATTTTTGGATGGCACTTCAGTCATTGTCACATAGCCTCATAGTCCTCAAACCTAGACAGTGTTGTTTTTAGGCTATGCAGGGCACATGCATGAAGGGCAACGATAAACAAATTTGCTTTAGATGGTGTCAAGCATGTGTGGTGGTAAACAAGTGAGTTTTACAAAAAAAGCGTATCCTCTCAATAGCCAAGCATGGTAGTGGGACTGACATGGTTTGGGGATGCATGAATGCTGTCAACATTGACAATCTGAAATACACCTAAAAGAAACATGCATGTCAACATGCACTGTGACTACTGAAGCAGATCATGATATTCTCCATAGGATTGCATTCAAATCTCACACCAATCTATTTAAGCCAGATGCAGACTCAAAATGTAAAGGTTCAATGCAAAGAAAGCTTGAAACGCACACTGATGACCTCCCTTTTCATTTCGTTTCATTTCGAGGCGATTCGAGCCAACACAGCCCCTTCTCTACTGGATTTTAATCTGGGGTGTACTCACTTTTGTGAGTACATGTTCAAACATTAATGGCTGTATTTAGTTTTTTTCTGAGTGAACAAGAAATTTAAGCGGTTAAATATGTTGTTAAAAGGTCACTAATCATTGTGTCAAAGTGAAATTTCTGTAATGCTTTCCTATGAAAAGATATACTCAAAAATCTGTAAAAACTGTGAGGGGTGTATTCACTTTTGTGATATACTGTATATGGTATATAAATAAATGGTATATCTAAAAAAGCTGATTTACATTTGTAATATAGGCAGGCTGAAGGGACGTTTAGTTCAAACCTAAGGATCTTTAGTTCAAATTTAAGGACGATTCGTAGGCTTTTGCGGTAGACGGAACGTCCTCGACGAAAGATCCCATGCCTTATACGAATGTTTATAAGCCCATTGGGAAACTCCAACTCCCATTGTCATTGTGACACAGCACTCCACAGCACACAAGTGAACACTGCACACTGCACACAACGAAATTGCATTTATGCCTCACCCGTGCAAGGGGGCAGCCCTCAGTGGCGCCCCATGGGGAGCAGTGCGGTGGGACGGTACCATGCTCAGGGTACCTCAGTCATGGAGGAGGATGGGGGAGAGCACTGGTTGATTACTCCCCCCACCAACCTGGCGGGTCGGGAGTCGAACTGGCAACCTCTGGGATGCAAGTCTGACGCCCTAACCGCTCACCCATGACTGCTCACCCATAACCGCTCACCCATGTTCCCACGTTTCATACGAATGGTCCCCTCTCAAGAATCCATTCGACGAAAAGACCTGTACCCCTGTATATGGCATGCAGCCAAAAGTCTGAACAAGAGGCTTCGATGGGTACGTACCCATCCATTCTTTTTCCCTTATCCCAGTTGCTTCAATTACCTGACAGCAGGTTAGAGGGAGGGGGTATATTCAGTGATGTATGCATACATTTCTGTTTTCAGCAATGGAATGATGGTTCATTCATTTTTATATATAGAGAGACCAAAGATTATTGTCTGGCAGTCTATATTGTTATTCTTTATCCTTGTATGCTTGACTTGGCATGTTCATCACAGTTACATTTATGTGTTACTACTATGTACCCACATTAGGTTGGAGCAAACCACAAAGATGTTGTTCCATGGATCAAGGACATTGTGAACCACTTTTGGTATTGCAGTAAGCACGCCAACACCGTGCATGTGTTCTTGGTATGTATAAAGGAATTTTTGTTTGTTTGTTTTTGCAAAGTTATGTTGTGGTTCACTGATATTTACAATCTGTCTTTACTATTAGACAATGTGGTGTGGTGTTGTATGCCATGTGGTGAATAAGCACTCCTGGCTTGAAGGAGGATGTGATCATCTCCCACTGGATGAAGGCAGCCAGAATAAGCCCTGGCTGAGAAAAGGTAATTTTATCCAATGTCTGAGTGTGGTGGGTCTCCTTATGGGAGTTTTTTTCTTCTTCTTTTTCTAATGACCTTTGTTGATGCAGGTGGAACTGATCACCAGGCACTCATCCAAGTTATACTGGACAAAAGATGATTGGCCCAGGTGAAGAAGTTCCTAAAATTAAAGTACTAACATCAGTTCTGGCCAGGCCATGGTAGTCAAGAAGCTTGCCGCCCTCCCCTTCATCTCATTCATTCCTAATTGATCCAGGTGCATTCCCTCAGCTGATAAGCTTTCTTCCCAGTGATTGGCCACACAGCTTCGGCACGCCTTTTAAATTGTATCCACTTCCTCTCAGCTGTATGCTGCTCGGTTTTTGCTACCCACCGCCTCACTTGCTCCATGTTGTCGTTATGATGTGACATGTTCTCTGTCATGTAGCTTGGCTCTGTTCATGGGGGGTTATCTCTCGTCTAAACCTAAATTCCCTAAACTGCTGCTGCCCCCTTACTCAATGCTTTTCCATGCTGCTCATGGAAATAGGGGGGGTTCTTCCGAACAGAGCTATACCGCCAAATGTAATTCATAATTTCAATAAAAGAAATTTCATTTATATTCTTCTCTTGTGTTTCTTGACTGAAATGGTTCTGACAGAACTTCCGGTAATCTTTTATTTTAGATCTCCTTCATGATCAATCATTATTAGAAAGCAGCATAAATAAGACCCAAGAAAGTAGTGTGGTTGTTGTCACATCTTGTTGCTTACTGAGACAGCAGAACAACAGTCGTACCATTTGTGTAATTGTAACAACCTGTGTGTGCTCTAATCAAACAGGACCACCTCTGACTTGGAGAACTTCCAAAACCACATACTGATGTGTGCTTCCAAGCGCATGTCGTACACCCCTTTTGTCTACAAGACCTGGGGCCTCATTTATCAAGCGTTCTTAGGCACAGATCTGTGCGTAAAGCGTGCGTGCGATCATTCCTGAGCAAAGTGTGGGATTTATCAACATGTACTTGAACGTAGAAATGTGCCTAAATCTACGCACACCTCAGACCATCCGTGCGAGTGGAAGAAACGCGAAATTGCAAATAATATTGACCGTGCAAGGTACAGTTTGCTTTGAATGACAATGGAGTATGACATTGTGCTATTTTACAGTGTTTTCGTCCATGTGTGTCTCCTTTTACTTATTTTGAAACACTGTCCTCCTCCTGTCGAAAGCACCTCCACTTCTGCCGCGGAAATTTCAATCTCCGCACTTCCCGCCAGCGCTTCGACTGGCGCGTGTGTCCGCGTGTGTTCATGTGTGTCCAAACAGGGTGGCGCCTTCGAATTAACATGGCATTTGAATATATTTTAATACCATATGGTTACTTGGAGGCGTTTCGGGATGCAAATTACCCCGAATGCGCGCGTGCACAGTGATTTGGAAGGTGTGGGATTTATCATGCAGACGTGTGCGTAGGAGCAGCCAACGCACGTTTGATAAATCCCGATTTTTCTGTACTTGCGAACATTCTAAATTTCACTCGTAAGACACAATTTAGAAGACATTCTACGAACTGATGATAAATGAGGCCCCTGGACTCTACTGGCCGCCATTGACTACAACAAGCATAATGGACGTCGCCCTGTACGCAACCGGGAAGGGAAAATAATGTACGTTTTCACAAGCAACTCAGTGCTTGCAGTAGAAAAAAAGAGGTGCAGGAACCCTAATCATCCGAAAATAGAGATGTACAGGATACAAGATCCGGTTCCGGATCCAGCAGGATAATAGGGTTTTTCAGACTATCCGGATCCGGCAGGATCTTAAGCAGTGGATCCGGTATCCGGCAGTTACCTAAAAATCAGGATTTGGGGCATCTCTACTTTTTACATAGCCTAGGCTTTTCAGTCAGTCTTTCACAACCCCAATCGCTGCATGGAGTGAAAGCCCTTTGGAAGCGGCCATTGAAGGCAGTGTGGCAGTAAGCCAATGAGCCTTCAAAATAGTTTGCGCCGATGTAATAAAAAGGGCCCACGTGTGCGAGTTGGCTATGTGTTTCAACCCTTTCTTAGGATCCGGTATCCGGTTCCGTATCCTGCAGGATCTTAAACTGGGCTTACACCGTGCGACTTTTGCCCCGATTTTGTCCCGATTTGGCACTCGCATGACTTTATGAGAGTCGGGCCGATTTCTTGCTCAATCGCAGGTCAATCGTGATTCTCGCATCGTGCAGTGTACATGGGGCAACGACAAGCGATTTCGCCTCACGATCGTGCAATCGCAGGGTCGCAAGAAAATCAAAACGGTTTGAAATTCTGGTCGTGGCTCGAAATCGCACAGTTAAAGCAGTGCTACGACCCGATTTGACACTTCACATGCACAAATTAATAGGGCCGTGCGATTCGCTGTTGAGTGCGACCTCATCTCCACCTCAGGTGCGCATGTTCCCTCTGCAGACCGGGGAAACATGCCTGTTGCGTCGTACGGTGGAAGCATTTCACTCGCATCCGACTGTCGTCTCGTGTAGTGTGAGGACGTGAGTTGTGAACTTTTAAACAGTGAAATTCCACCGTGCAGTGTGAGCAGAAGCTTAAGACCCACGAGTGAAAATATCGCACAGTGTATGCCTGGCTTTAAGCAGTGGATCCGGTATCCGGCAGGATCCTAAAAATCAGGATCCGGTGCATCTCATCCAAAATGATGTGCAGGAACCCTGATTTTCCTACCGTCTCATCAGTACCAAATCAGTACAAGTACAAGTTTTGATGATGACGCTGATGATGAAAATTATGAGGAAGGGGAACTGGTTTCCCCTGCCACCGCCAACCCCCCACTTCAAGCACTGCAATAACTGTTGTAAATGTTTTTGGTTTAGATCTCTTGTAACCTTTTCATAATCAAACACATATGTTTTGCTCTTCAGCTACAGACGCAAATACAGCAAGAAGTCAGAGCACTGGAGCGTCTATGCAGTGAAGGAAACGAAGCAATACTCCTACATTCCGGAGCTGCAGAGGGCCATTGTGAAGAGAAGACTGGAAAGCGGGACAGGCCTTCCCCGAAAACAGACAATGAGACCAGACAACCCAAGGCATTTGGGAGTACTTGCCCAGGAGCAGCCGCCACCTACAGAAGAACTCGTAAGGATCCAGGTGTCTCGAGGGGACAGGAGTCCCAGACAACAGGATGAAGACGAAACTACACAAGCTAATGTTTAGTGTTTACAAATAAAATAAAAGACTATTTGTTAAAAAATCTTTTTATTTCTATCTAATACACACACAAAACTACATATTTACAATACTTGAAATGTCACAATGGCAAGGGAGTTTCCCAATGGGCTTTCACTTTTTTTCACAAATACTTGCAGTAACTTACAGCAAACGCTGTACTCTGTAGCCAGTGTAGTGACCTGTGGGGTCAGGGAACTTTTCTCGGATCCTCCATACACAACAGCTGGATATAACGACTCTGTTCCCCACACCCAGGCGTCCATGCTGCCACAACACATACTGTCTGTATGCCGCATGCCTGAACTGACGTTGATCTGCACCAGGTAGATCCTAGTCATCAAGTGCAAAAATGTCATTCCAGGCTGCTCTGGCCAACCGTAGCACACCCTCGTCCAAGACATAGCAGACCACATAGCCCATTCTGCTTATGCAGTCCTGTGGTCGCTGCCGCCAGCATATTAGTTCCTCTGGTGTGGGCATCTTACGGCAGTGGCCACACACACACCACTGGGGCTGACCTGCGGGCTGATGTTCAGCTTCAGGACCAGGGGGCACTTCAATGAAAGCCATGACATCCATCAGCTGCCCTGGGGACCTGTTTACCGCTGTCTCCAGAATCATGTCCTTCTGGGCAGTGGTCAGTGACTGAAGTTTAGTCTGAAACACAAATTATTTTGTTTGATTATGAGGGTGTTTAGAACATTTTCATGGGTTATTTGTATAATGACATTGCACATCTAAGCACGGTAAGCATGGTTTAGCATGAGTGTTATATTGTACTATTATCTATAAGAATAATAAGAAATAGACGAAAACAGTCAGCAAGAGATAATTTGGGAAATTCTGACATAAAGCTAGGCCGAAACAACCCAAAGCCGGGCAGCATTCACCACTGTATTTAGTTAGTTGGTAGGCCTATGTATAAGACAAACATGCAAAACAACAAAATTATTATAGGAAAAACGGACAATGCACCTGAGAAGACATGGTTGCTGTTGTTTATCTGCCGGGTGGCACGAATACATGTCTCACACATTCAGTGTGCTTTGGGGAACGGGGGAGGGGCAAGGAGGGGGAGGAAGTGGGCATTTTTACGACAATGTAATTTCAGGTTAATCCACAGAGATCGCTATACTGCTGATAGCCAAACTACTTTGAGCCCCTTTAAGAGACTCTCCCTAATGTTCTCTTTGCACACAGACTGTAGGCCTACCTGGAACTTTCCTCCATATAATGTGGGAATTCCCACCAGTTGCTCAGTTTTGGACTAGGGTTGCAGCCACACTATCTAGTTTAGTATCAGTAACTGTACCAGTTGATGTCCCAATGTTATTACTTAATGACTTATCTGTATTGAATATTGATAGGTTGAAGAAGCCTATTGTATTAGCTGGCCAGACAGCTGCAAAAAAAATGATTGTACTACGATGGAAACCCCCCCAGGAACTATCAACAGCTCGGGTTCATGGAGCCACTAAAAAAGACTTAACATGGTTGGCTTCTTGTAGCTGACTCTCTAAAGGAGATTCCGAGGTGATTTATTGTTTAGTTGTAATACTTCTTCCTGCTTATTATGATATTTTCCCCTTTATTTGTATGTCTTTGTCTGTTTTGTTTTTCATTATTTTTGCTTGTGTATGTCCCATTGGCATGACTTGGCGGGCGTGCCTATGGCTGCTATTCTTTTGTTGTTGTTGTTGTTTGTTTTTACAGTCATGCGCTGTTTTGGTGCTGATGGGATTTGTAGGGGGAGGTGGGAAGGGGAGTGAACACCTACCTACTGTACTCAGTTGTGTTTTTGGTAATTCTTCCGTTTGTTGTAAAACTATTGAAAACTTAAATATTTGATCACAAAAAAAGTCAGATCCACCTCAGAGTCAGTGTCATTAAGGATCATATGCACGTAACGCCTAAAAGACACTACATGCTTCAATAAAAGTTTTTTTTGCCAGTATTAGCGCTTCTTCTGATCGGGGAACGAGTTTACCATAACGGTTCAATGACTATGCCAAAATATCATGTCATATATCATGACAGGCGGAACATTGGAAAGAATTACTTTTTTAGAAGGGGTAGACAAAGGAAGCACTGCAGTAAAAACGCCATCAATCACTACCCCCCTCTCAACAATCAAGTTTGCCAACTCGGCTGTCTCCAAGAACAAGACAATTTCCTGATTCAGACTAGACGCAGACAAAACTTTCTCATGCCCAACAATTTGACCAACGGCTAAACTACACTCACTGGCGGGGGATGCTACCTTGATTGCATGTCACTGCATAAGAGAATAAAATTTCCCCCTACCTCAGGCAGTCATGCTCCCTACTGAGGAGCTTATGCCCAGGGAGAGTGTGAAACAAAAATAGTACACACACTCCACTAATAGTACCACTAAACAACTAAGGAAAACCCTAAATAAATATATGTGTGTATGTGTAAAGTAAGAAGTATAAGAGAAAGAAAAGAGAGAGATAGAGGGACACACACACACACACACACACACACACACACACACACACACACACACACACACACACACACACACACACACACACACACACACACACACACACACACACACACACACACACACACACACACACACACACACACACATACAGAAAACCAATACCAAACACAAGCACACAGAACACACACAAAACACACTGAGGCAGGCAGTCAAGTCATGCTTTCAAAAGCAAAAAGTCACAATTCAGAGAAATGAATCCAGCAGACAGAAAGGAACCAGAGACCAGAGAGAGAGTGAGAGAGAAAGAGGGAGAGAGGGAGAGGGGGATAAAGATGAAAAAAAAGAAAGACAGTGCGAGAAAGGAAAAGAGAGATGAAAAGAGGAGAGAGATAGAAAATGACAAACTGTTGGATGATGGACAGGCTGTGTGTGTGTGTGTGTGTGTGTGTGTGTGTGTGTGTGTGTGTGTGTGTGTGTGTGTGTGTGTGTGTGTGTGTGTGTGTGTGTGTGTGTGTGTGTGTGTGTGTGTGTGTGTGTGTGTGTGTGTGTGATTATTAAAATGAGTCAATGGGCGTCTGTCTGTGTGTGTGTGTGTGTGTGTGTCTGCGCTGACCTGTCATGGGCTGCCAAGCTGCTGGCAATACATGCTGGGAAAATGGGCCCTCATGAGAAACACACACACACACACACACACACCCACACACACACACACACACACACACACACACACACACACACACACACACACACACACACACACACACACACACACACACACACACACACACACACACACTTTCTCTCTTTGAGAAACACAGTGATCTTCCAGCAGGCATTCTG
>NC_085865.1:56639995-56672495 GCF_034702125.1 Engraulis encrasicolus
TATTGGAGAGTGCTGTGAAAGTTTAAGGTGACTATTAACCTCTTAGCACTGTCTATGTCCATACTGTCTTAAGTCCATGTATAAGTACTGTCTATGTCTATACTGTCTATGTCCTTACCTAGATTTAGTCTATGTCTGTATGGGAAAGCAAGAAATGTAATTTCAAATTCTTTGTATGACCAGTGCATGTAAAGAAATTGACAATAAAACCTACTTGACTTGACTTGACTTGACTTGAGTATGTTTTCATATTGCAATGTTTCTGTCATGCAATGCTTAGGTTCATTTTATGGTGTCCTGTGGTGTGACTGCTCTTATAGAAGGAAAAAAAGTTCTTTTTATAAATGAAAACACATATTAAGATTAAACACAATATCATTATCAAGTTAGCATGAGCTCAGATGTCAGTCATGTATACAAAAGGTCATGTATAAAATGGCCATAATGCAGTGAATTTCCTGTGGTGTGACTTCATTTTCCTGCGGTGTGACATGCCTATGCAATGTGTTGATGCAGGACACATTTTTCCAAAAATGGCAAAAATAAGGTGAAATTCTACGGACCACTAATTGCTTTATTTGTTTTCTATTTTTTCCAATTTTTTTCCATCATTTTTTTGAGGAATTGGAAAAACGTTTTGTTGTGTGTGTTACGCCCTTAAACATCAACCACCCACACACAGATGCACAGACAGACAGACAGACACACACACACATGATTTCTCTCACATCAGCCATGACTACAAACACAAATACGCATGTACAAGCAAACAATGTTAGGCACGCGTGCACACGTACACACACACACATTTACTGTTAACATGTAAACACACTTGGCTTAGTGACACACAGACACAGACACAGACACACACAGACACACACACAGACACACACACACACACACACACACACACACACACACACACACACACACACACACACACACACACACACACACACACACACACACACACACACACACACACACACAGCCTAGTCTTAATTACAAAAATGTGCTAATCTGTGGGTATCCAAAACAGTGTGTCTCCTAAACAACATGTGTGTGATTTCTCTCCAACTAAACATGCCACTCACAGAGACCCAGAACATAAGGAGATGAGAGTGCTGGGCCTGTTAGTGGAGTTTAGTGGCAGTCAAAGTTACAGCTAGACACTACCATCTGCTGGTCGACTGTGGAAGTGTCTCCTCTGAACACCCACCCATAATAAAACACTGATGTCTTTTGCACATAGAAGTAGAACATTTGACTAAAGGTGACACAGCAATTGGCCATTCATGTACATTGTCTACCCACAAATTATAGCTGCCAGGATTGCCATGAAAAAGGGGGAGACGTCACCTCTAGTCTGAGATTCTACCTCTGTTTTGCAAGTTTTGGCGGAGGTGGTTTAATGGCTCAACAATGGAGAGCCGGGAGAGAATAACGCTACTAAACGGAAATACCCTGAGATATACTGTACATTAAAACAAAAGTGGTATCAAAAACATGTGTAGTTATGTAGCACACTTCTAGGGATTTTTGGCCCATTTCTCCATTGCAAATTGTTCTAGCTGGTCTAAATTGCATGGATGCTGAGCATAGACATTTGCCACAGACTCCTGAGGACTACACTGAGTGAGCTAAAACAAGTTGCCTAGCATCACCTAATAGCTCAGATGACATGTTTAGTTTGACCCACAGTTTGTAAGTCAACATTCACTGAGAAAGCTGTGGGATACTTTTACTTCAAGTCCAACCACAGCTATAAATTAACTAATCTTACCAGCCAAACATACACTCACTATCAGTCAAAGTGGCGAATATGTTTTTTTTTCAAGAATTTTCAACAGTATTTTCAACAGTATTTGACCAGTCGGAAGGTGTTGAGTCCAACCACAATAATAGTCTGAAATTTCAAGCACAGGACAGCTGGAGTGAGGTGGTTAGACAAGTCTGTTTAAGATTGATGTAGGATATGTACGTACATCTATTTTGGGGGAAAATCTTGTACACTGGAAATTACAGATGTTGCACGGAGGAAGCCCATTACATGATACTACCCATTTAAGACATTTTTTGTTTGCACAAGAAACAGACAAGGAGTTAGCCTACTTAAGCAACTAGACTGCATTCTCGCAGAAAATGCTTTTGGGCCAGAGCTGAGCAGTTATATATTTAATTTCTATACATAGATCAGTGCCTTGCTTAGGCTTAAAACAACTACAGGTATTGGAAAACAAAGCTTAACATTTTTTGGGGAAAGTCCATCCACCCAGTCAGAAGTTATGGGCCATCTTGAATTCAGCCATCTTGAAAGTGGCCTCCAAAATCTAATCAGTTCATGTACCAACCCTAGAGCATTAATACACAGAATCTGGGTCAAATCCATCAGTCAGAAGTTATGGGCTAAACAAAAATTTGTCCATCTTGAATTCAGCCATCTTGAAAGTGGCTTCCAAAATCTAATTAGTTAATGTACCTACCCTAGCGCATTAACACATCGAATCTGGGACAAATCCATCCATCCGATCAGAAGTTATGAGCCAAAGAAAAATTGAGCCATCTTAAATTCAGCCATCTTGAGAGAGTTGGAGCTCCGCATTTCGGGAATATACTAAATAACATACATGCTATTTTAACTTGGCTAAGGGACACTGTATATCATATAATTTGAAAATCAACTTGGGTCAGAGTGGGATTTGAACTCACAACCTCCATATCTTCAATCCAACACCTTAACCAGTAAGCCTTCAAAAGCATCCCAGCAAGACAATATGACATTGCCTAGAAGTGCAGCACAATAGAATTCTAGCATTCTACCGCAAGTTCTTGTTAAGAATAGAATCTTGAGAAACTGACAGTTGGAATTTAACCCTTAACTGAAAACACCTTCTCTGCTTCTGTCTGTGGCAGTTGATATTGTGATCATTACAGTTTATATTTTTTAACTTGCTGTTGTTAAAAAAGTAAAAAGAATTGGCACATGGCCTTTTCACCGATTGGAGTCATATCCCAGATCTTTCTAACAATGTTTGAATGAAGTTTGCAGGTTAAACGGTTCAGTCAATAAATGGACCTCTTGAGGCAGATGCGCTGACCTCTTACAGTAACAGAGACACTTCGAAATTAATTGGAAACTGCCATTGGGCTTTTCATGGCTGTCATTTAAAAAGTAATGGGAGTTGGGACATGGCCTTTTCACCGGTTGGAGTCATATTCCCAACCTGTCTGTAAAATGGTCAACCAAGTTTGTAGGTGAAAGTGTTGACATTTTATGATTGAAAAAGCTCCCTACACTCTGATCTCACGAGTGGACGGAACATCTAACCTGAACATTCTCCCATTTTTTCTATGGGGACCAACAAGAGGTATGGACACAAACAGTATTCATTGAAATCTCAAAGCCGAGCCGGTCGTTTTAGTTTTTGAACAGTGTCTCTATCTCGAAAGGCCTAGGAGGAGATACATTTTCCATTTTTACAGACCTGCACAAGATCAAGCAAGCAAGCAAGCAGGTTTAAACAGGACTTAGAGATTACTATAAGCGTGGCAAGCCCGCTTAATAAGCCGCAAGATGCAGTGGGCTGTGCTTGATTTACAACGGGTAAGGGGAATGGGGCACGACGCGTAGCAGAGTGCCGTAAACGTCCCCTTACCCATTGCAAATCGAGCACAACTCATGGCCTCAAGTGGCTTATTGCTTATCTAACATTGTTACACTTAATCGCTGACCAAATTTCTTTAAAAATGCTTCAATAACAATTAATTTCCCCCGCGTCGCTCAGTTGACGAGGTGATTGGTTAAAGTGAAGTGAAAGTGAAAGCCCATTGGGAAACTCCAACTCCCATTGTCATTGTGACACAGCACTCCACAGCACACACAAGTGAACACTGCACACTGCACACAACGAAATTGCATTTATGCCTCACCCGTGCAAGGGGGCAGCCCTCAGTGGCGCCTCATGGGGAGCAGTGCGGTGGGACGGTACCATGCTCAGGGTACCTCAGTCATGGAGGAGGATGGGGGAGAGCACTGGCTGATTACTCCCCCCACCAACCTGGTGGGTCGGGAGTCGAACCGGCAACCTCTGGGATGCAAGTCTGACGCCCTAACCGCTCACCCATGACTGCCCCGGCAACCAGTACTTGGCGTGCATGCGTTCGTCACACTGCCAGACACATACTTCAAACACTCAGCGAGGGACGCCAAACACTGTAGAAATTAAACCTCTTTGCAATCACAGATACCCCAACCACAGATGGTGCAAAGATGGTGATGGTGCAAGATGGTGCAAAGAGGTGACCCCCTACCCCAACTGCAACATATTCTCATTAACAGATAAGCCGTGTCTAACATAGATTCGCATAGAATCTTCAGTTGGAAGGTATGTGTTTACGGCCAATTTACAACGGCTATCAGCCAATAAGAATCGAGAACGAGGCCGCACAGTGTTGGATGATACATTTTAATCTCATTCACATTAATAGAGGACTTATCTAGACAGGCTGTGCCCTCCTAGTGATGCAACACTTTCAGTGTTGCAATTAGTCAGGTCAAGAGCAATGCATTATACTTTCTGAGTTCCCGAAAATACGGGAACTCCTCCCACTTTGTTGGTAGGTAAACAACCATAAGCAATCCAAGGGAGGCTGGTCAACTATGTTGTTTGGGAAATGTTAATTGCTATGCTCTTGCTCAGACCAAGTCTCGAAGAGATTTGAACGTCGATGATAATCAGGCTAGGACTTATCTACATGCTGTTGGCCAAATATACACTAATTAGCGGACTTCTCAAGATGCTGGTGACAGAGCATTAATCTAACTTATTATATGGTTGTGACGTCATCGGTCGAATGCTCCATTCATTTCAACGGGGCTCCCCAACGTTCGCACGTCTGTTATTTTTCGATAACGGACGGGTTGGTCTATAACAGACCGCTGTCAATGGCAACAAGACTTTTCACTGCTAAAGCGACTTTTCAACAAGACTCTAATCAGCTGCTGTGATAGACAACACCTGTTGTCCTGGCTACCTAGCTGTTGCCTAGCGGTGTTCTACAACGGCACTGTTTTGTTTTGCGCAGCAACAATCTTAACATTAAATAGGCCTAAAGAAATGTCCCCGCCATGTGTGAGTCATTTAAGTATATCCATATAATAAGCGGGTTAACTTTCGGCGAGTCGGTCGCTTTGTGGAATAGCAGCACTTCAGAGAGAACAAGACCCCTCCGCTCCGCGTCGGGGTCTAAAGATTCTCTCTGTGCTGCTGCTATTCCACGGTAGCGACCTTCTCGCCGAACGTTAACCCTTACATAGTGTTTCTCAACGGGGGCGCCAGCGTGAAACGACCAGTGGGGAACTCCGTGGAGGATCCAATCACCAGGCGTTTAACATCCTGGCAAGGCTATTTGCCATTCAGACGGCCCCGGTGGTAGTCAGTAGGTTCGTTCATGATGGCGTCTTATCGACCAGGTTGAAAATTTGCTAGGCAGCGAACATGCTGAGTGTGTCCGCGTGAAGCATCCTGGTTAGAATTTGCCGTTCACGACGCAGTTGAAGGGAGTGACCTCTGCGCGGCAGTCGTGTCACATGGCGTTGAACCATCGCGGGAACAAAAGTTTTGTCAAGCAGCTACGCAGTAACAAAAACCAACTGCTGGGCAGAAGACCACCTCCTCCATGATGTGAGGAATCTGCCGTGATTGGTGTTCATAGCTCATGTGATTCATGTGTGTGTAGTTGAACGTGCTTCATTTTCTACATGCTGAAATGCATTTCATGCTCAAATGCAGCATACTCAGAGTGGTACAATCCATATGTATGGTCGCACAACCCACTTACAACAGTAAAAAAGAGAAACAAACCACCCTGTCGTCAGATGCTCCATCTTCGCCACGTTAGGAGTGTATGCCGTAGGTTAGAAAGCCAGTACTATTCCTCGGGCCGCCTGCTCGACGGTTAGAGTAGTGGTTGCGCGCCTGACTTCCA
Source organism: Engraulis encrasicolus (assembly GCF_034702125.1). Classification (NCBI taxonomy): domain Eukaryota; kingdom Metazoa; phylum Chordata; class Actinopteri; order Clupeiformes; family Engraulidae; genus Engraulis; species Engraulis encrasicolus. Next base: position 56,645,984 of record NC_085865.1, read on the forward strand.
TTCGTGAGGTCCCCGGTTCGAAACTGCATCGAAACACAGGAGGTCTTTAGTTGCTGATGGTTAATGTGGAAACAGACCCGTTGCGAGTGACTTATCTTGTCTTTTATGTATGAAAGTGCACGAAACAGAGTGGCCTTTGTGGTTGGCGTGCCATGGTAAAGCTACATATTGAACACCTGGGTTCAATCCTCGCAGGATGGGTTGGCGCTGTTAAGTAATTTTAAAACGGTCCTATCTGAATGACGACTTTGGTCCCAAAACACAAAATGAATAGCCTAAAGTGAGTACTAATTAACTGAATTATTACATGGAAGTGAAGCCAAATCATCACAAATTTAACTAAGAGTTGTACCATGATTCACCGAGTGGTAACCTGTATCTCTACCTCAAGACCATCCGATTTCTCTTTGAGAGGCAGAGAGAGTCTCGCATTTCACAAGCATGTGCCAACGTTGGTAAGCGCGTCATGGAATTAGCGCCATGATGATTTAATTCCACGAGAGGGCGCCCTGGTACACCCCCTGTCAAAAAAGGTAGATCCACCCACAGACCTATAGATCCACCTTCTTTGCCGCTGTTGAAATCTCGTCGTCCTGATGTGTCCAGCTTGGTTACGACGCAGTTATCCCCTCCTTTTTGAGACCAAGCAAATCACGTTTTGATCAAATCTTTTCCTGCGTGGTTGCGACCGAGCCTAGTGCACGGCCCTGAAACATGCTCGAAGTTCACAAGCCAATTGAAAGTCAGTGCTTTAGTACTACGGATGTTCTCAGTTTTCCTTGCTCACACGCACCTTTATTGCTTTATTGTTGCACGGCATGCAGAAATTGTGCGTTAAATAGTTTGTTTATTTGATGTCGGCACAGTTATCACATTTGCTGCTTTCAGATGCACTTCAGATGTCTTATGAAACCATAAAAAAATCCACAGATTAAAATCCTACAACCACAGCCAGCCTTGACATTTCTGCCTCCACAGGTGTTTTCACTAATGAAGGAGCGATGGGGCAACTTGATCATTTGCGAGATAATTAGGTTCACCTTGTTACGAATGGCTGTGATTCTGTCTAGATTAACCTTTCTGCTCAGCCCTTCAGGTGTTTCTCATTATAGCCAGGAAGAAACCTCAGGCAGAGACCAGCGGCCACCAGAGAATCTCTAACAGGGAGAAGGTTCAGTCTGATTGGTCCCCATTGTAGCCAGTTAGCTTTGCATGCATAGTGCAGTAACTATGGAGTGTCCACTAGTTGGCGAGCGTAGGTCAGTCCTTCATGTGGGAAAATGTATGGAATGGGAAGGGGAACCCATTTGCTAAATACATTGCTACTGCGATTTCCAGTCACAAATATTATCAACAAAACATTCCTGGTAAGCACTATGACTGTTGTTTAACAATAGGCTGTATTGACATATCGTTCAGGTGTGTAGTTTTATAGCAGGTTAGAAGATTTCAACCTGTACTCGCTAGCATCCTGCTAATGTTTATGGGTTTGGCCCCATAAAAATTGAGCTTTGTGACCCCATAATCGAAACGCTACTCAAATGGGGTCTTATTATTTCTAGCTTCAAACTTAATATTAATATTTCAGGACAAAAAATGATAAAAAATCACAAAAATTATAATGGTAGAAAACTCCATTGACACCCATTCATTCTGCACTTAGGTAGGATTAGGGTTAGCCAGTTGTGGCTAGCAGCTAGTTCCGTGAGTGAACACCCCCTGGCGGCCACCTAGGGGAGCCCCCTGCCAGGGCTGGTTGTGAACAGTAAGGACACTGCGGCAGCTGGAACACTGTGACGCTTTGGCAGCTAGGAGTGGGCAAGGGTGAAAAGGTGGGTCTTCAGCTGCTTCTTGAAAGGGGCATTCCACCAGTGGAGACATGCATATGTATTGAAAGTGGGTCATATATGTGGTAGAATAGTAGAGTAGCAGTCATGGGTGAGCGGTTAGGGTGTCAGACTTGCATCCCAGAGGTTGCCGGTTCGACTCCCGACCCGCCAGGTTGGTGGGGGGAGTAATCAACCAGTGCTCTCCCCCATCCTCCTCCATGACTGAGGTACCCTGAGCATGGTACCGTCCCACCGCACTGCTCCCCATGGGGTGCCACTGAGGGCTGCCCCCTTGCACGGGTGAGGCATAAATGCAATTTCGTTGTGTGCAGTGTGCAGTGTTCACTTGTGTGCTGTGGAGTGCTGTGTCACAATGACAATGGGAGTTGGAGTTTCCCAATGGGCTTTCACTTTCTTTTCGCTTTCAGAATAGTAGCATAAATTTCTAATTTGGTGTCTTCATGGCCGAGAAAAGCCAGAAAACGACTTTTTAGTGCTTGTGGATTTGTGACAACAATTCCCATAATGCATTGCAATGCTCAAGTTCCACAGGCCACACTCATGCAGCTCTGCCAGTGACTTACTGGAGGCTCAATAGCCCCATACGACTTCTGTTGCTGTCGGTCAACGTTGACGAAGCACGTGAGCGAGAACTTGTTGTCACGATGTGGGTGTTATTAAATACAGCGCATTTAAAGTCGGCCACAAATATGAACGAGACGATGAGCTCGCACCAGTTTGCTCTACTAACGCACCACGTGTGAGGAGTGGGGGGACAGGCAGTAAGGAGGAGCTGAAGTGGGGACCTACGCAAACTTGTGGAGGGGTGTGAAGACAAGACTCATATACACACGTGAGTGAGTTGTTGACCAACCAGTTCATGGGCGAGTGACCTCGGAGGCAGTCTGCAGGCCAGCGTTGAAGGGGATAAGCAACTGCAGAGGTTGCAAGATCTGACTGCAGTCACATTCATCCCGCGATAGTTTGACACCATGTGACATGTCACCTCGTCGACGCAACATCGACAAAGTTTCACAGGATATCTAACCGTCATGCAGAATTTTCATCCAGGGTGCATTGCTGTCTAAATGCACATCCACTTTGACAATTCCCATCACTCCCTTACTTGTGACTTTTTCTCTTGCCCAGATAGTTTTGGTTTCCAGCTATTCATTGATTTCCCCACCCATACTAAAGGACATACACTCAGCAGCCACTCCATTAGGAACACCTCTCTAATGCTGGGTTGGACCCCCTTTCGCCTTCAGAAATGCCTGAACTGCTACAACAAAACTCGGGTAGACTGTGGCATTCCAACAAAAGATAAATTGGTACTAATTGGCCCAAATTGTGCTATTTCTCGGCAGCCTTGGCGACTGCCTTATCGCAATGTGTTTTGATGTAATGCCTTCAATCAATTGGGGGGAAACCTGCATTGTACTACAATAGGCCTATAACATTTTTTTCTGCAGTCCTCACATTAAGTATTACTGTACCAATGCCTGCATGATTTTATACACGGCAAAGTAATTTTGTTAGGCTATTGCGTGTAGCCTTTTCCCTTTTAAATTGGCTACCTCCGAAACATCGCCTTCACCTCGCATCATGAAATGTCTTTCCCGCGTTCCCCTTCCCGCGTTCCCCTTCCCGCGTTTCCTTTCCCATTCTTTCAACCAATGAATGCATACGAATGGGTCTGTTCATACTAATTAGAATATTCATATAGAATATTTAAGGGAGGAGGCAAGGCGGAGACTTGAGCCAGCGTGTGCTCGTGCATGTGCGCAAGATGTCATGGCAAAACATGGCTACGCACTTATTGATGCATCCAGATTTTTTTGTCCGTAAGTAACTTTCAAGATTTTCGCGCCCGCACTTTTTTGGTAGGAAATCCACGCACATCCAGGCAACATCCAGGTAGGAAATCCACGCACATCCAGGCAACATTTTTTCCGATCTTCTAGTGCCGTTTATGGTGAGCCTGTGTAAATTGTTACCTCATTTTCGTGTTCTTAGCTGACAGGAGTAGCACCAAATGTGGTCTTCTGCAGCTATTGCCCATTTGCCTCAAGATTTGATGTGCTGTGTAATAAGGGATTCTCTTATGCATACCTCGGTTGTAATGAGTGTTTTTTTACTTAATGTTGCCTTTGTATCAACTTAAACCAGTATGGCTATTCTACTCTGACCTCTGCCATCAACAAGCCATTTTTGCCCACAGAATCGCTGCTCACTGCATTTTTTTTTCTTTTTCGTACCATTCTTTGTAAACCCTAGAGATGGTTGTGCGTGAATATCTCAGTAGATCAGCCATTTCTGACGTTCTCAAATCAGGCCAAAAATACTGGATAAGAGAAAGATAACGCAAACCACGCCCACTCAATGCAAAAGCGTGGGCTCAAGTTGGGTCTCCTAATGGGGCGTTGTCCCCTCCTTCTTCTTCTATTTTTGAGGTGTTTGCTCAAGACGTGCGCTACCGCCATCTACAGCGCTAATAGTTAGGGAAAGATATGGATATTTTGGGAAATCTGTGAACTAATTTCTTACCAATAGATTTTTTTACCATGTGTTCTTACAGGTGTCTGGACACACCCCACAATTTATCCACGGCCAAATCCAATGGGAATTTCCGTGACACCCCGTCAAAGTTGGGGTGCACAGAAGGCCTATGTAAAAATTGGAACACTGCAGATTGGGGGGAAAGGATGCATAATGGGTCATAACTTCTGAAGTAAACTACATACAGAGACAAATGAACACATTCTTCCATACATTACTGACCCAATGAATCAATTGAGGGGTATTTTTGGACATTTGACCACATTTGAACCCCGTTTTTGGTCAAAAACGGCAAAAAATTGCCTTAAATGTGTAGAAATGTTCATTTTTTAAATCATATTTCCAAGTTGTGTCCGTTATAACCACTTGCTCTTCATTTCTCATTTACAGTATGACAATATACTGTATATGGTCTGGGTTTGATTATTCTATTGGTATTAAGCTGAAATAATAACCCAAAGTTTACCATTTTTAACCCTTTAATGCCCTAGACTGGAACCCAGAAAAAAGGTTGCAGAAGGGGCCATAACTTCTGAAGTAAATTACATACAGAGACAAATTAACACGTTTTTCCATACAACACTGACCCAGTGAATACAATTGAGTGGTTTTGGACATTTGACCACATTTAAACTGCGCTTTTGATAAAAAAGGGCAAATAAATGGCTTTAAAAGTGTAGAAATTCGGTCATATTTTCACGCTTTATTGCATCCGTTTTCACCTCTAGCTCTTTATTTCTCATTTAAAGGATGACAATACACAGAATAAGGTATGGATTTGATTATTTTAATGGTATTAAGCTGAAATTATACCCCAAAGTTTACATTTTTAACCCTTTAATGCCCTAGACTGGAGCCCGGAAAATCATAAAATTTTGTCAGAATATGGGATAGTTTGGAGGTAAACCACATACAAACACAAATGAACATATTTTCCCATACAATACGGACCCAAGAAATGAAACGGAGTGTTTTTTTTTCTTTTTTACTTTTGATCAAATTTAAAATGAACAAACTGTCATAGATGTCAGTGTGGTGGAGGTGCAATTGGGTGGGCGGGTGCTGGTCACTGGTAGCAGTTGGGGTGCGGGGGTGGGTGGGGGTGGTGGTAAATTTCCTCTATGTTTTTTTTCTGAGAGTTATGTATCTCTGAAGTATATATCTGTATATCAGTACGATAGCTAGTTGGATCACCCTCTTTGGTAAATATGCCATTTGAAGAAAAAAAAAGAAAAGAAAAAGTTTCGCTTAGACCACTTCTGGCTGTTATTCCAGCTTTCTACAGTGGTTTGAATATACATATTAATTAAGATAAACATTTAACCTGATAGTCATTTTTATTTATGTTTCAAAATAAAATGATGTAATATGGCAATTCATGCCTTATCAAATCATACATAATTGCATCACTGCTAATAATAGCTTTTGTTGGAGATTTAAAAAAAAAAGAAAAAGTTTTATCTAGGTATACACTCTACGACCACCTAATTAGGTACACCTTGCTAGTGCTCTATTGGACCCCCTTTTGCTTACAGAACTGCTTTAACTGCCTTCAACGATACTCAGGTAGGCTGTGGCATTCCAGCATAGTTCAAATGGTGCTAAAGCCCTTATGAAAATCGACCATGGTTTTACTATAGTAAAGTAACCATGGTTTCTCTAAGTACTCTGAAACAACCATAATATGGCTTATGCATGGTTTTTTTGGGTGACCATGAAAACTGGATCATGGTTATTTATGTTTTTCACCTTTTTTTAGCATGGTTTGTGTCCATGTTTTAACCATAGCCACAAACCATGCTCAATAAACCATGGTTAACTTTGGATTTCATGGTCACCCCCAAAAAAACTTTTTCACATCCGTGGTGTAATGGTTAGGGAGTTGGATTGAAGTTCACTGAGTTGCAGGTTCAAATCCCATCCTTACCTCTCCCTACACCTTCATGACTGAAGTGTCCTTGAGCAAGGCACCTAAACCCACATTGCTCCAAGGATTGTCACCAATATGTGTTGCATAAAAAAGCAGCAGCTACAGTATTAGTCCAATCTGATATTGACCAATGTTAGTGAGCCTGTGTGAGTTATAGCCTCATTTTCCTGTTCTTAGCTGACTGTAGAGGCATCTGGTGTGGTTTTCTGCAAATGTAGCCCATCAGCACAAGGTTCGACATGCTGTGCATTCAGAGATGCTCTAATGTATGTGTTTCTGAAATACTCAAACAAGCCCATCTCCCTTGGATTTAGTGGTGCTCAGCTATATCTGGTTAGCCTGGCACCCACCAACAAAGTGCTCTGAGCTGTAGATGAATTCGGTGGAGTACAGAATAGGGTAAATGCTACTGGGGAATGTGGTTTCCTGTGGTGCACCAGCAGGGAAGCTGACAGGAGGGGTCAACTGTCCTGGGCCCAGGGAGAGATGGGGCCCAGAATCCGGTCTCCATTACATTGAATATATTGAGTTGGGGGCCCTTTCTGATGGCTTTGTCCTGGGCACAGCCAAAGCAGTCAGTGGTCCTGAGCACCAGTGCTACTGACCACACACTCTGATGTTAGGTCCCACAGTCTGACAAACTGAGATGGGAGTCTGTGATCCAGTTTACCAGGTCAAGCTACAACCCCACCCCCAGCAGTTAATAGTCGTGTTTGCAATTCCGCAGATATTTGCATGATCACAATGAGATCTGCATGGTCATAAAAAGGTGGGGTTGAATGCTTGGCAAAAAAGGGGGACAGAAATATCTAATATGACTTCCCAAGACATGCTCGTAAATGTGTGTTACGCCCCTTTATGGGGGAAATCAAACCGAATGCCTCATCAACTTACATGCTACATCGGCTAGCCTAAATGGACACAGTCCATGCTTCTCCACGGCTGTTGGGATATATTATTTGAACAACTGGCAACACAAGACGTTTCGGCATGTTGCACGTGAACAACTCTGGTCTACAGGTCCTTATCTTTCGTTTATTAAACCCCAACATCACCAATTGACTTGCATTGGCTGTTTTCCCCCACAAAAGGGCATAACACACATGGAAAACGTCACACCGTTCATGAGTATTGGTGCCTACCGGTCACATGATGAGCCCTGTCACAGCAGATTGCTGTTAGAAATTAAAGGCACGTCTCATCATGCTACAAATGCATTTCTTATGTACCCTTTTCATTGCAATGCAATAGTAGAGAAGTTCCTTTCATTTAATTCAAAAATATTAAATCTGATGCATTTATTAGGTTGTGCTTACTTACAGAAAAGTATTTCTAATGTATACCCATAGTATGGCATTTTTCATATAATGGTGAAAGGTTAACATTCACAACACTATGGATTGACAGCATGATTCTACAGTAGTTAAGATTTTTTATTATTAGAAAATAGGCTCTCAATTGTAACACCAATTGTCGACCATGGTTTATAGGCTATACAATTTACATGTAATTCCTCTATGTCTGTCAACGTCAAGGACTATGTAAGTAATGATAAAGTGATGCTTGGAAGGTTCTGTGGCCTGTTGTTAGTGGGTAGACAAAAAATCCCTTTTCAGAAAATCCCCCTCAGGGACAGATTCTTGAGAGGATGTACAAACATTAAATCCAACAGTATTGAATCAATTTGGTTATTGTATTGGGTAATAATCTGAAACAGAATCTCACTTTAGTGAATCTTTTGCATCAAACCTGAAAAGCCAAAATAGCCTATAAAGTGGACTTAAACTGATTAAATTCTTAGTTTGAACGAATGAAAAGACGGTTGATTTTCAACACATTTTAGGCTGTTTTGTCCAGGAATTCAGTTTAAATGTGGTCAAATGTCAAAACCAACCACTCCATTTCATTTCTTGGGTCAATATTGTGTGGAAAAATGTACTTATTTGTGTCTGCATGCCTTTTACCTCCAAAGTTATTCCTCATTCTGACAGTTTTATCATTTTCCAGGTTCCAGTCTAGGGCATTAACGGGTTAAAAATGTAAACTTTGGGGTATTATTTCAGCTTAATACCTATTAAATAATCAAATCCATAGCTTATACTGTATATTGTCATACTGTAAATGAGAAATAAAGAGCAAGAGGTGAAAATGGACGCAATAAAACTTAAAAATATGACTGAATTTCTACACTTTTAAAGCCATTTTTACAGTTTTTTGACCAAAAGCGCAGTTTAAATGTGGTCAAATGTCCAAAACAACCACTCAATTGTATTCACTGGGGCACTATTGTATGGACAAATGTGTTAATTTGTCTCTGTATGTAATTTACTTCAGAAGTTATGGCCCCTTCTGCAACCTTTTTTCTGGGTTCCAGTCTAGGGCATTAAAGGGTTAAAAATGGTAAACTTTGGGTTATTATTTCAGCTTAATACCAATAGAATAATCAAACCCAGACCATATACAGTATATTGTCATACTGTAAATGAGAAATGAAGAGCAAGTGGTTATAACGGACACAACTTGGAAATATGATTTAAAAAATGAACATTTCTACACATTTAAGGCAATTTTTTGCCGTTTTTGACCAAAAACGGGGTTCAAATGTGGTCAAATGTCCAAAAATACCCCTCAATTGATTCATTGGGTCAGTAATGTATGGAAGAATGTGTTTATTTGTCTCTGTATGTAGTTTACTTTAGAATTTATGACCCATTATGCATCCTTTCCCCCCAATCTGCAGTGTTCCAATTTTTGCATAGGCCTTCTGTGCACCCCAACTTTGACGGGGTGTCACGGAAATTCCCATTGGATTTGGCCGTGGATAAATTGTGAGGTGTGTCCAGACACCTGTAAGAACACATGGTAAAAAAATCTATTGGTTAGATATTAGTTCACAGATTTCCCAAAATATCCATATATTTTCCTAACTATNAGGGGACTTGATTTATTCTCCACCTCAGGACTCCGAAGGTCTCCTAACCGAAGGTCTCCTAAAGGGGCGTTCACCCGACATAAAGTGGATACCGGAAAAGAAATAACATGACGCTTCTTGTTAGATCCACTTTCTTTGATCAGGCCCTTCGGCACCCACAGCCATGCCATGTTAAAAGTCATTTAAATAACCTTTTTTCCACATTATAATGCTCTGTTTGAACTCTATCAGATAATCTCGGCCATGTCTACATAGTTGCCACAATGTGTTTGGCTGATCAGAAATTACAGGTGCTCCTAATGTAGTGGCCGGTGAGTGTACATTGGACTTAATCTGTTTCTCTGGTCCCTCCCCCTCCAACTGCTCAGCTGATGACCTCCACATATCTGACCACTTCCTTGTCTCCTTTAGTGTCACCCTCCACCTCTCCATCATCAAGACCCCTCGTCTTATCTCGTTCCGTAATATTAAGGACATTAGCTTTGATTCACTTTCTACCTATATTGAAAACATGTTGATTCCTAATAATTTCCCTCCCCTGATGAACTAGTCACTCTGTATAACAATGGTCTTCACAATGTCCTGAATTGTTTTGCTCCTGTTAAAACTCGGTCTGTGACCTTTTCTTAAACTGCCCCCTGGTACACCCCTCAACTCCGGACCATGAAATCCTAAGGCAACTTGAGCGCCCGTGCAAGAAAACTGGTCTCACTTTTCACAAAGAGATGTACCAAGCCCATATGTCACTCTACAAGGACTCCATCAGTCAAACTAAATCTGATTACTACTCCACCTTAATCTATGCCAACAAAGGCAACTCCAAAACCCTGTTCTCTGTGCTTAGCAACATCCTTAAACCACCTGACTCTCTCCCTGCTCATATGTACTCAGTTGACACTTACAATTGATACTGAACTTTTTTAATGAAAAAAATAATGAAATCCACCAACATCTTATCTGCAACCCCTCTTTTCCATCCCCCTCTGATCTCCCCCTACACCAGTTATAAGGCTCATACTAACCACCACAATGCATCAAACTGGCGAAGTGTGCATGCCCACTGCCTAGCAAAAATCTTACTGCTTCGTCACGAACAAGCCTATTTTCTAGCTTTCATCTCCCAGACTCCTCTGAAATATCTGACCTCATCGCCAAATCCACGCCCTCCACCTGTCAGCTTGATCCCCTCCCCACAACCACTGTCAAATCCTGCCTCCCCTCTCTCCCCTTCATTTCTGTCATCATCCACTCCTCACTCTCCACTGGTACTGTTCCCTCTCTGTTCAAAGTTGCTGCTGTCACCGCTATACTCAAAAGATGAAAACATATACTGTACATCTTAACACAAACATAAAGTCAAACACCCTGTCCTGTCAGTGATGAACAGCGCTCAGTAATCTAATGGTTGTAGGGATGAAGGATCCAGAATACCTTTTTGTTTTTGTCCTGACAGAATAATAGCGCCTCACAGAGGGCATTAATGAAAATTCACCGTCTAAAACATGATCAAGCTGATTGATGATACTTTTAGCCTTTTGGACTGCCTATTTGTTAAACAGAGCACTCAGACAGTCTGATCTCCAAAAATTCTGTGCTCCTGAACACGGATGTTAAGGACACGAAATCCAGTTCTCCGTGATGGGCACACGGAAGTGCTTTCTATATTACTACAGCACTGTGTTAACTCTGTCATTAGAAAATACATACCAAATGCTAATTCTAAACAAAAGAATGCTATAGCAATTTAAGTTATGCGCTGACCAAAACATTCCCTGTCATTAAAGACATATTTTTGAGAAATAGCTTTTCCAATTGGTTGCTAGGCTATCAAATTCATATAATGAATGAAAGAATACGAGCTGTGCCCAGACCAAAACAATCCCTAACCCTAACCTGTCAATAATAAATGTTTTTTTTTAGAAAAAATATTTGAAATTAGAAAAATCCTGAGAAAACACAAGACTGTGGAAACATAGAGCATAGAGGAGTATAGAGAGAGCACTTCGGTAACACTTTATTATAGGGATACATCTATTAGCACTAATACATACAATATTAATGCCTGTGTAAGTAACTTGTAAGGCATGTACTAAGGAAAATAAGACAGTTGTTAAGCATGTATTCACAAATGTCTTGTTCATGCCCAATTAGAGATTTATTACTAATATAATCTTAGTAAGGACCAGTAAGCCTATATTTCTATATATTAGTAAGTAGTAAGTGGCAGAATACAATGTGTATAAGCTCCCGACACACTGTGTGAACAAACCCTGAACAGTGTAAAAACAGATGCTGAATAAGGGTCCCTATTCTAAAGTGATGCATTGGTCAGCCCAGATGGCTCAGGGCCTCCGCACTACCAAAGTCCCCCTCGTTTACTAGGGCCCCCACACCACCCAGGCCCCCACACCACCCAGGCCCGCACTACTTAGCACCCCCGATCTACAAAGTGTAAGGGTATATTAAATAATTACTGTATATTTCGCTGAGTCATCTAGTTTTCTCTTCTTCATAACGATGTATGGTAGGTAATAGGAGCCTGTATATAGCAAGGATTGGTGGTCAATGGCGGTGGGTTGGTGAGATGTATTTTTTTTTAATTCAAAACTAATCAATTCTTTTGTGATAATTAAGTTAATGTTTGAGAACATTAGCTTCAAGAAGTGCAGTGCATGATGGGTACGGAATCTAGGCCAACAGACAACCTACCCAGCTCTGAGCCTACGTCCTTAGCTCCTCCCCTCACTCGTGAAATTTAGATGCTATCCAAACAATTTGTCACATATGTAACAACAGAAATATTGCTGCATTGGCCATGCAATGCATTTCTGACTAAGGGCGTACCCATCATGCACTGCACTTCTTGGAGCTAAGTTTCTCAAACATTAACTTATTTATCACAAAGGAATAGCTTAGTTTCGCTTCCAAACTATTACGTAAGGGTTAACGTTCGGCGAGAAGGTCGCTACCGTGGAATAGCAGCACGACAGAGAGAATCTTTAGACCCCGACGCGGAGCGGAGGGGTCTTGTTCTCTCTGAAGTGCTGCTATTCCACAAAGCGACCGACTCGCCGAAAGTTAACCCGCTTATTATATGGATATACTTAAATGATTCACGCATGGCGGGGACATTTCTTTAGACCTATTTAATGTTAAGATTGTTGCTGCGCAAAACAAAACAGTGCCGTTGTGGAACACCGCCAGGCAACAGCTAGGTAGCCAGGACAACAGGTGTTGTCTATCACAGCAGCTGATTAGAGTGACAAAAGACCGGACCCCCTGCGGAGTGATATGAAACATTCGCTTTAGCCACTGACTTGTATACAGGCCAGTGGCTAGCAGTGAACGTCTTGTTGCCATTGACAGCGGTAGCCAGGACAACGGGTGCTGTCTATCACAGCAGCTGATTAGAGTCTTGTTGAAAAGTCGCTTTAGCAGTGAAAAGTCCTGTTGCCATTGACAGCGGTCTGTTATAGACCAACCCGTCCGTTATCGAAAAATAACAGACGTCCGAACGTTGGGGAGCCCCGTTGAAATGAATGGAGCATTCGACAGATGACGTCACAACCATATAATAATCATCGTTATATTCTGCATTTATTGTAAGGTTTTTTACAATTAAAACTAATTGGTGTATGAAAAAAATGACATCTCACCACTCACCGTCACTGAGAAGTTTATGTCCAATCCTTGCTATATAATGCTTCCAATTACACTCAATTCATTGAGAAGAACAAGTGCAATCTACATATCTAATGAGACTAGTGCAGATTCAGAAATGTTTTTACACTTAGCTTCCCGGGGGTGGGGGGTAGAGTGGGGGCCCTAGGTAGTGCGGGGGCCCTAAGCCATCTGGGCTGAGCAATGCATCACTTTAGAATAGGGACCCTTATTCCACATCTGTTTTCACACTGTTCAAGGTTTATTCACACAGTGTACCAGGAGCTTATACACATTGTATTCTGGCCCTTACTGCTTACTCATAAATAGAAATCTAGGTCTACTAGGTCCTTACTAAGTTTTTATTGGTAATAAATCCCTTATTGTGCATGAACAAGACATTTGCGAATAAATGTCTAACAACTGTCTGATTTTGCTTAGTACATGCCTTACAAGTTACTTACTAAGGCATTAATATTGTATGTATTAGTGCTAATAGATGTATCCCTAAAATAAAGTGTTACCAACACTTCTGTGTGTCCATCACGGAAAATAATTCCGTGTCCAGGAGCACGGAAATTTGGCAAAATCCGTGCTCCTGGACACGGATTTTGTGTCCTTAACATTCGTGTCCGAGCACAGAATTTTTGGAGATCACGTTGCCTCAGACTATTTAGCTGTGTACCAATATTTTTTCATGAAGTGTTAACAATGCTGCTGAAACTGTTCTTGTCTTTGACTGATAGACTATTGAACCAACATAAAAAGACAAAGTTGCAGACTCTCAATAAAAGACTAATAAAAGCTACGTAAAATGGTTTTAGAGACACTGAAGCAGTTAAGCTTCTTCTGTTGTCCCTTTTTGACAATTGTCAAATATTGTTTGGTACTAGGAAAGAATCAACATCCACATCCCCCCATGTATGACACTTGTTATTGGTTCAGCCTTTGCCCTGATGTCAACTCTAGCCCATGACTGGAAGTGGACCTTGAAATAAAGATAAAAAGTGATTAAGATCATAAAGATTAAAGATAAATTGCATTGTCATCTGAAAACTTGACTTGGTCGCTTCCTTGTTGGGAAGACCTTCAGCTATGTGTGAAAATGAAAATCAGGAAGAATCTCAACTGATGCGCAGCCCTGAAAGTCCTCATTCTGCCAGTGGAGGGCAGTGTTGCCTCTGATCCCAGGATAGGGAGCACCACTGTAGTGTAGCGCCAGACACTGCACTGCTGTGTGCAAAGATCAGGGCTGGACTGGTAATCTGGCATACAGGGCATTTTCCCGGTGGGCAGCCAGTCCCCAGGGGGATTTTGTAGTTGTTGTTGTTTCTGTTTTTTCCCCCTTAGAGACCAGCCTATGGTTTAGATGGGGTAGCCTATTCTCTACAAACACCCCATTGCCCTCATCATAGGCTTGCCAACGTCCCCCTTAATATTAATAAATAAAATAGACTAATGCACCTCAATGACAACTAAGCACCGCTGTCTCTTTCTCAATGCCGCCTGGGAGGTTGTAGAACCCCCATTGAAAAACACTAATCTGTAGTATAGGCAGTAGACCACACCAGTCATAATATTGTAGATGGTGCTGTGTGAAGGCCTGGTCTACACCAAAAATGCCCGGGGCGGTTTTTGGCCAGGCTTGGCAAGGATGGATTACTGCACGGACCTATCAGGCCCAGGTCCAGGGACACAGGAGTCAAGGGGGTACCTGAAGCCCAAACCTCTATATTTCCATTCTCACAGTGTGTTAAAAATTACACTTTTAACAGCTGTATTTTACAATTTTCTTGGGGGACAAGCCCTTGAACTATGTTTGTCTCCTAGACCTTGACACAGCTATTGGGCCTCAACTCCTCTCCTCTCCTCTCCACTCCTCTTTTCTTTTCCTCTCCTCTCCTCTCCTCTCCTCTCATCCACAACCCCTAATCCTCTTCATCCTGTAAGTCTTCTCTCTTTGCCTCCAAAACCCCCAGGGCCTCATCACATGTCTCCTTTCCTCTGCAAAGACCCATCTGATGCAACACTCCTTCATATCACCTTCATAACACCTTCATAACACATTTCCTTCTATGGCCATACATTTGCAGAAAACCCCGCCTGAATGCCCTTTCCCCCTGACCTGCAGTCGGCCATCCTAAACAGCCCAATAGGGCCGAAAACCGCCCAATCTGGCAACAATGGTAATGAGCTCACAGAGAATAGTACACTTCAGTTTTGAAAGTCAGATGACTAAAAGCAAACAACTCATTTGCATTTTAAATAGATTATACACAGCTATAATAATAATAATTATGCAAATGTCCTCTCAGATAAATATTACATTTTTGATTTCGCTCGATTTCGTTGGAGTGATTTGAGTCCAAGGGCTGTTTCCTTTCAATGGTTGAACAAACACAATTAGCAGTTTAATAAGCCTTTAAACAATACAATGTTTAATTCATACAGAGAACTCAAATATTTACTAACACCGCCTCAGCCTGGTAGGATGACACTGTTTAGAAAACTGCAAAATGAGAATAAAAGTCTTGAGAAGTTTTTCATCTCAAATTCACACGTGGCTAACCTCAGATGAAGTGTGTGTGTGTGTGTGTGTGTGTGTGTGTGTGTGTGTGTGTGTGTGTGTGTGTGTGTGTGAGGCAGGGGGGCCTATACGAGGCGGGGGGCCCACATGGGCCCTTGACTTGAAGAAACAGGGCCCCTCCACATGATATTAGGCCCTCTTTTGTCGCTCGGGTTTCCCATTCTTCGTAGCTTGCAGGGGGGCCTGAAGTACTTGCGTTACGCCAGTGTATAGATGCTACAGTGTGCTGGTGCTTATTGGATAGATGATATGGTGTGTTGCTGTGTATTGGAATGATAATGTGTGTTGTGTATTATATGATATGGTGTGTTGGTGTGTTGTATGATATGGTGCGTTGGTGTGTATTGTACGATCTGGTGTATTGGTGTGTATTATATGATATGGTGCGTTGGTGTGTGTTGTATGATATGGTGTGTTTAAACCAAACATTTTCTGAGTCCCAATAAAATGTCTCTGCTTAAACCACGTCACTACCTTGAACACACCTTTACCCAGAACCGTTGGAGCTGCTCAAAGTTAATTGGTTCCCAACAAAGTGGGAGGAGTTCCCGATTTCTCCGGAGCTCAGAAACAATATTTGTATTGCTCCTGACCTGACTAGAAGCAACGCCAACTGTGTTATTATGTCGACATGGACCACAGTACATTGTGACAAAAAAACTTTCAAAAAGGGCATTTTGTGTACAGTAGGGCAAACGGGCAGATGCTTAAGCACCACCTGGTCCCTAGCTGTGCAGACATATGCCTCCGCGCCTCCCAAGGGGTCCCGGCCCCCAGTTTGGGAACCCCAAAGCGCTGAGCTGTCGGTCACACACACACACACACACACACACACACACACACACACACACACACACACACACACACACACACACACACACACACACACACACACATTTTAATTTGCCCTCTATGGTGCTCTAAGTGCCTTCGATTGAACTGAAATTGGAGTGCTTTGGGCTGTTGCTAAGAGTGACTACACACACACGTGCACAGCACAGGCCAGTGGAGCAGCTCGAGTCGACTGTGGTGCTAAATGAAAAGCATCAGCTCCATACTGTATGCATCAGACAGCAAACACACACACACACACACACACACACTGTTCCCGCCAGTCAGATGGGGATAATTACTTTTGCAGGGCCCAGATTACGTCCTTTTGTGGCACGTGTGCGAATGTGAATGTGTGTATGTGTATGTGCGTGAGTGTGTGCGTGCGTGCTTGTGTGTGTGTGTGTGTGTGTGAATTTTGTGTGTGTGTGTGTGTGTGTGTGTGTGTGTGTGTCCTGTGTGTGGGTGTGGGTGTGTGTAATGGATGAGGTGTACAAGCTTGTGCTGTTGTCATCTCTCTATCTTTCCCCTCATCTCTATTATCTCATCTATTTATCCCCCCATCTATTTCTTGTCCTAGTGTTAGGGTTTCTGTTGTCCTCAATCTATTTACCCCCTCATCTCTCTCTCTCATCCTCTTCTCCTCCTCTTCTCATCTCTCTATCCCCTCATATTCAGTTTTAGGGTTGGTGTTGTCTCTTATCTCCTCATCTCTGTTTCCTGTACAGATACCTTCCCTGATAGGAGAGATACAGGGAGAGAGGGACAGGGAAATACACATAGAGAGATCGAAGGAGATAGTAATAGGGAAATACACAGAGCAATGGGGGAGAGGGATAGGGAGAGACATAGAGACATAGAGAGCTGAATAGACGAAGAGGAGGGTAAACAGGTAGATACATATGTAGAGAGTACAGTAGAGGAGGTAGAGTATCCTATTGTGAGAAGACATCTAGACGTTACATACTCATTACACACACACACACACACACACACACACACACACACACACACACACACACACACACACACACACACACACACACACACACACACACACACACACACACACACACAGGGGGGTTAGATGAAACAGCCAACATCCTTTACCCATCAACCCATGAGATGAACTGTGGGATGCAGTAGGATGTTGGATGCAGGTTTACATAACTGGATGAAATGCACGGATAAGGTTGGATGAAACCAGTAAATAAAATCTGATCCACACACATGCAGGCCCTTACGACAATCGACCATGGTTTTACTATGAAAACTAAACCATGGTTTTTAGTTATTCATATTTGTCACGTTTTTTTGAGAACGGTTTGTGACTATAGTTTAACCATTGATTGACTATGGGTCAACCATGGTTTAACTATGATTTAACCATCAGTTAACTATGCAAAAATTAAACAAGGTTTTACTATGACAACTAACTATGGTTAATAGTTATTCATTAAATTACAGTGAGCTGACACTTTTTTATCCAAAGCAGCTTACAGATATTACAGGCTATTGTTACAGTCCCTGGAGCAATGTGAGGTTAGGTGTCGTGCTCAAGGGCACTTCAGCTGGTGTACGGAATGGTAAGGGATTCGAACCTGCAATCCTGTGCTCTAGAGTCCAACTCCCTATCCATTACACCACGGCTACTCACATGTAGTTATTCAGGGGTATCATGTTTTCTTGGGTAACCAAGAAAACCACGGTTTGTGACTATGGTTTAACCATACACCTCTTCCCCCCACTATGTTTTTTAAAACCATGGTTTTAAAAGAAGGGATTTTGGGTGGGTGACCATGGTTTTAAAAAAGCATGGTTTGGGGGGGAAACATGGTTTATGGCAAAGATTATACTAGGATTTTGTTAAATTAAAGGGCTGATGACAGAAACATGAATCAATTAAATCTCTTAAGTAAAATGGACAATATGGCAAGAGGTTCGATGTGTGTCATAAACACGGCAAAAGCGCACTTGTGCACTTCGGGCACTATATTTCAGTGCATAGGGCGCTTTGAAAGTAAAATTTTGTTTGTTCAGTGCACTGAAAAGCGCCCGGATGATGCCCTAACAATGGCGGAAAACGCAGTGCTTGAAAGATGGACACTTCACGCACTAAACGGAAAGTAAACGGGCGCCATGTTGACAATAAAACGGAAGAAACGTGACGTTCAGTTCAGTAGAAGAGTTTGGTCAACTGTCTCCTGTATTTCTGTAAGTAATGTTGCTGAGACACCAACCTTTTCACGCCAAGCCAAGTATTGTACACAAAATAGCTGCCAGTTGGGATGTAGAAAATGTAAATACAAGCACGACACACTGTGCAATGTAAACAGTAGCCAACCGATATTTTGGTGAGCTAATGCTAGCTCAACCGTCACTTCCAGTCAGGGCACAGTGCATAGTGCGCCGACTTTTTCACAACACTATGCACCTAAAGACCCCCAGTGCACTGTGAGCACTATGCACTGAATGTCAGTGCACTGCCATAAGTGCGGCATCTGAGACACGGCAGTTGTTACGCGAATATCCAACTTTTAAATACACACTGCAAGACCTCTGGGTTCTTGGTCAACCGCCATGTTGTGACGTCAACGCCAGAACAGAAGGTGGCGCTGCGGATCACATACAGCTCTGTTGGCTGCTACCAGAGATGAGAAATCGCTGCTACTACTCACGGACGTCCGTGGGAACAAAGATTGGTAGGTCAACGCTTTTGTTCAAAATATGACAATCAGTATTTTAAAAGGCCTGCCTGTTATCTGATTTAATACTACCTACATCTACTGTGTACGGTTGCCTTGCACGTGCAAATGCTGAATACCATGTAAGCCAATAAGTATTGGGTAGCATCAGCATGCAAACCGACATACAAGCTAGCTCTGCTGGTAACCGATCCGTGATTCATTTGGCAGGCACGTCTTCTGCTGAGAATGAGAGTTCTAGTTTTATCCATGAATGAAGCATAATATTTGATAGTCCACTTCAGCCTTAGCAAATAATTACGATGCAGGTCCTATAGCATAGGCAACTTGCCTCCTGCCTATTGCTTTCGCCCTATGTTTTTGAAGTGTGTAGGCTACTAGCAATAGTTGTCATGACCCAATACAGGCGGTCATCGTCAATCCTCCTCCACCCTAAACTGAGCAATGCTTTTACTTTTGGTCATTCTTAATGTCTCGTCAAACTAACAACCCAGCGTGCAGGCACAATTGCTTAGAGAAACACCAAGTCCTTTCAAACTTGGCAATAAGAGACCACAATGCAAAGACAAAATGTGTACTACTAAGCTTACAACTTCTGCTATAAAATGTGTCACATCAACAGACAAGCACATCAAACCAGCAGGTGAGGAGGAAGACTGATGATGCCCATATCCTATAGAGTAGGCTCTTTTGTAGTGTGACCTGTAAACACACTATCCAACACCATCGAAAACCTGCCTGTCAAAGTGAATACACCACAACTTTATTGAAAGATCTTTATTTTGTAACTGTGATGAAAACTGTTCATGGAAGGTAATTTACAGCCAATTTTCATTTGTGCAGGTGTCATTTGAGCTGTGTGTAACCACCACGCCCACAGAGAAGGGGTTATTTGCTGAAGGGAGCAGGATGTAGCACAGCAAACCCTTGATGACATTACCTGTATCACCAGCCATGACTTCACTTCTCCACTGTGTCTCAATGAGGACATGCTGAATGTGGCCTATATGACTTACAAGCAGTATGTCTGTGCTGTATGTGGCTGAATGATTTACAAGCAGCCTGTCCATCTGGTTAAGTACCACCTTTATGTAGTAAAGTTCTGGAAATATAATGTGTATGCTGTAATAAAAGTTTTTTTGGGCATCTGTTTTTTTTTCTTTACTAGCAATGTCAGTCAATAATATTTGTAATCAGGGCTCTAAATTAACTTTTTTCATCACCTGCCAAAAATATTGTAATCTTACTAGCCAAAAATACACAAAGGCTGGGTCAAAGGCTAGCAAGTTAGTCTATTGTACCAGCCAAACTGAAATTTCACCAGCATTTGGCCGGTTGGCTGGTGTTAATTTAGAGCCCTGTTTGTAATGTTTACAGTTGTGTTCTATACAGGTGTCCCGTTTACAAACATTGCCACTGTGAGGAGGGGCAGGCTGCTAAGCAGCCAACCACGTGAGCGTGTTTTTTGAGTGACAGCAGTTTCCAACAATTGGGGGTTGTAGAGTGCGCCGCCAGTGGCGCGAAGCCAGGGATTATTTGCAAATGGGAAACCCACGTATAGCACAACATTTACAGGGGTTGGACAATGAAACTGAAACGCCTGTCATTTTATTGTGGAGGGTTTCATGGCTAAATTGGGTCAGTCTGGCCAATCTTCATTAATTGTACTTTGCAAGAGCAGAGTGTGAAGGTTATATTTGCAGGGTAAATGCACAATTACGCTCCCAATATTGCAATGCACAAAAGATTATGGGTGACATATCAGTGTACAAAAGAGAAAAACTGTCAGGAGCTCCACAGGGTCAATATACATGGCCGGCTGCTATAGCCAAGCCTATCTGAAACCAAGTATTTCAGTTTCATTGTCTAACCCCTGCTTATCCATATGCTACAACATATTCTCCATTTATACACATTCATTCAGACTGTACAAAAGCAAACGGAGAACATTTTTGGTCAATGTATCAATCTATTTAGTTAACACCACACATATCAGTAATATTACATTGTAATAACAAGTGTCTCACAGCTTTAGATACATCTCTTACATGAAGAATACAACCAAAAGCTCCCCCCCAGGGCCTGCAGTGTATATATAGCCCACACTCAGTCCTGCCATGCTTCATCTTCGCCCTGTGGAGAAAATAGAACAATTAGATCAAAAATACAATTTGAAATAAAGGGCAATCCACACACATTAACACTCTACTTGGTAAATGATAGAGTTTGAATGTTTTGCAGCAATGTGAGAAAAAGACATGGCAAAAATAATATAAGGGAAATTGCATTGGTGGGCTCCAAAATAAAATAATTCTTTGGCACGATGTAACATTGAAATGCAATGCAGGATACAGATTATCATGCAGTAGTGGGGTATACGTGTCACATACAAAACTGTATGAGGTGGTGTTCACATCAGCAGGTAAATTACAAGCGCAACATTGTCCCAAGTGCCGCATGACGCAACTTTCAGGCTCATGAGTTAATTTTCATTAAAAATGTTGTATGTTAGAGCTGAATGAACACATTCTAATGCAAGATGGGGGTCTTTGTGTTTAAATGCAATTGCTGTCATGTTTTAATGTGCTTCAGAGGCTGAGATATTTTTTTCATATGCTGAGGGAAACTTTCCCCAAAATGGCCTTAGGCATTCAGCTGGAATTTTTTGCATGTTCTTTAGGCATCAATGGGTGAAGGACCTGCAACCAGAATAGAAAAAAGGTTCTTACCCACACAAAAATAAATCTTCTGGCAATTCCCCCCAGGTACATCTTCAGGGTGTGAAGTATTGCATCTCTTTTTCGCTCAGCGGCTGCATATTGACACAAGGAAACACAAAAGATACATAATGGGTTAGATAAGAGTGTATATTGATGGACGGTAGTTTAGGTGGGTTATAGGCCTACATAAAGAAATTGACGTGAGGACACATACAGAGTGATATTGGGGGTAGGAGAGATACATACAGTGACAAGTAGATGTAAATGCTAGCCAGACAAAGGGCAAATTGTGAGTGAGAGACAGAGGGAGATAAATTAGGTATTAATACTGTATGTCAGTCGGTGTCGACTAGCAGATAGGAAGAATGACATGTTCTTGGTGGACAAATAAAGACTTAGACCTACTGCAGAAACTGTTTGGTTGCATGGTGTGACCCATGATCTGCTTCCAGTTCCAATTTGGGATCCCATTTCTTCTGTAGTCCTTGTAAATCTAAAGTAGGCCTGGCCAACATAAAATTGAAACACACAAATGAAGCACAGGTGTAACAAAAGCAATCCAACATTATTAGCCTACAACATCCCTTTTCCCAAAACCTCAGGACATACAAAAAAAATACAAGAATGGGAAAAAAAATCAACCATGTTATGGTGCAATGATAGCAGGAAGTTAATAAAGTCAGGACTTTTTTGACCAGATGATTATGCGACTATGCAAGTGGCGTTCATTTCTTGACGAGGGGGAACACACAAACGGTTTTTTATGCATTGTAAAGGGCAGAAAGAGACCATTTCTAGTCATGTCGTAGGAATTATAACCAACACACTCCTCCAGACTAGCGTGATTACCGTCCTAACAAGGAATGGCAAATTGTAAGCTTAGTGTAGTGTTTCCACGAGTCTAGTTACTACAAGGCAGGTTGTAAGTTACTTCTTCGATGTTTTAACATAAATCCAGTTCTGTATAACACACCAATGCCACAGTTATCACAAAACAGATGCAAAATGCTTGGAAAAAATCCTCATGAAAGCAATTATTTGTTGATGTCCACCCACTAGCATTTCCTCATATTATGCTAACTAGTGCTACACTTTGCCTCTCGTCGTTGTAAGGCGACTTATCACGCCGGCTTTATGATTGCATTTATGATTATCTTGAAGATAAGATACATTGCGTTACGTACCTTCACGTCATTTGTTTCACAACATGATTTGACGGGTCTTTGAAGAGGTAGCCTTGTCCCCGGCGACGGATCCGATGTGCAAACCAACATGATTAGCCTGATAGACCAGCCTAACTGTGAGACCCCCTCCTGAATACTGCACTCCGGATGACAGTAGCACACATTTGTATGACATTTAACTGAACAGCCAAGTAATTATTTTAATGTGGAAGTACCGAAATTATCCAAAATTGACATGTTCAGAGCACAACTCCACCTCCTGTCCCATCAATACCACGGGCATCAGCAAGTGAGTGAGGAGGAAGAGTTCTGTCGCTGACGTCATTTTCGACTTTATCATCAGTGGTCTCCAGGGTGCTGCGCCCAGTAAAATTCGCCAAAATAGCCGCGTTTGTAAATCATAACTTGGAAAATAGGCGCTTTCCAGAACTCATATATATATCATTCAGAGTTATTTTTTATGTTAAAAATCATATCAAAAAACGTCAAAAATCTGTCATCAGCTCTTTAAACCATAGCCACGAACCATGGTTGTCATGGTTACACTAAAAAAACATGAATAACTATAATCCATGGTAAAACCATGATTAGTTTTCATAGTAGAACCGTGGTTAATTGTAAGGGCTACTACTATGACAGCTACTGTACTAGAACTATGGTTGGTTGATAGTACTTAGAATCGCCATGAAATGTGGTAGTAAAACAGGATTGTACAGGAAGATGTTAATTCCTGCTTGGCATTGCTGCCTGTCGCACCTCCTCCGGGGCCCATGGGTCAGCTGCAGGGTCGTCAGTCAGGAACCACCGCTTCATCAACGTTTCGCTCCTTTAATCCTGAAACGTCTGGCGTGTGGCAGAGCAGCGTCAGGGACGTCTCCCTGTGACCCCCTGCAGCTGATAGATGTTGTTCCCTGCAACTGTTGTCTGGGGGTTAGGTGTTATTCCCCCAGGTTCTGTCCTTCCTCCGCAGCCAGAGCCAAAAGCTCCCTTTCTCCGCCTCCTCTGCCAGTTCCTTTGTTACCTTCCTTAGTCTTCCTCCGTTGACTCCCACGTCCTTCAGGAGGCGTATGGTTGACAACCCCATGAAGCCTCGGCATCCGACCTCCACTGGGTAGATGGTAGTCTTCCAGCCCGCCTCCCGGCACTCAGCAGCCAGCTCGGAGTACTTGGCCTTCTTTCGCTCAAAGGCAGCCTCAATCCCTTCCTACATTGGCACAGTGAGGTCTATGAGGGATACCGCTCTAATATTTACAGACCACGCCACTATGTCTGGTAGGAGTGATGTGGTGGTAATCTCTGTGGGAAACTGAAGCTTCTTGCCCAGGTCAACCTTCATGCTCCACTCCTGGCCAGGTGTGAAGGGCCTTGCGGGTTCTCTTTCCCTGATGCTTCTGATCCCTCCTTCCTTGACAAAGGTGGTGGGTTGCTCTGCCGGCGATGGTGTTCTGCTTCCCTGTCTGCACTCCTCCAGTTGACCAAGACCTGGTCATGGCGCCATCTATAGCGGCCCTGAGAGAGGGCGACTTTGCAGCCTGACAAGATGTGCTGGAGGCTTACGTTTGGGGCATTGCAGAGTGCACAATATTCCTCATTTCCAAACCACTGGTGGAGGTTCCGGGGACAGGGAAGCGTGTCGTAGGTTGAGTGAATAAGGAAGCTGAGTCTTGCCTGTGGGATCTTCCACACGCCTGACTAACTGATGTTCCTGTTTGAGATTCCCTCCCAAGTTGTCCAGCTTCCTTGCCGTCCCTGAGACACAGCCTTGATCTTATAGCGGTCTTCCTCCATCCTCGTCACCTCCGCCACCACCATCTCCTTTCTTTCCTTGCGGTGGGCCTTGGACCAGAAGCGTGGTGCTTCTCCCCATCCTAGGCCTGCTCTTCCTACTTGCACTCTGCCCACGATCTCCTTGTGCTGCAGCCGGCTCACAGCTTGGTCGACCTCGGTCTGGGCGTTCCACTTGCGGCCAGTCAGGACCCTGGCGTTAGCATTCCTAACCGACTCGGCTGTGGACTCCCGAAGCTTGAGCACCAACCTGGTCTTTTCTTGCATGTAGCCCAGCTGTAGCGATCTATGAGGTAGCTGGAGCATGTTCTTCCCAAAAAGGCCGGCTTCAGAGAGGCACCGTGGCAGCCCCAACCACTTTCGAATGAATGAGTTGGCTTTCCCATCCATCCTACTCACGGTTGATGAGGGGATCTCGCTCATTTTCAGGGACCACAGCAGTCTCTGGTAGAGTGTGAATTGGTAACACCAGACCTTGTATTTGCCCGGGAGTTGGCTTTGATTGATTCTCCTCAGGCCGTCAGAGAGCTGCTTCATGACAATTTTCCCCATTTGCTTGTCAGAGAGCTCGGCCGTGTACTGCCTCCCCAGGCTTTTGATGGGATGCTCTGCGAGGAGTGGGATTTTCTCTCCTCCGACGACAAAGGTGGTGTTGTCGTTCCTGACTCCTCTCCTGAGTGACAGGCTACGGGACTTGGAGGGCTTGATTTTCATTCTTGCCCATGACATCAGCTCACCAATCCTCCTCCACCGTAGGTTGAGGTTCATAGATGAAGTACATAGTTTAATCATATACACATCAGAGGGAAGACACATACACACACACACAAACACAAACACAAACACAAACACACACACACACACACACACACACACACACACACACACACACACACACACACACACAGGCGAGATGTACTGCAGGGTGAATAGAGGATGTTACGTAAACCAAATGCATAGGGTGTAGGATGTTATGTAAACGCACATGAACACCACATCACGTCTTCACACAAGAAAACAGCGATAGGAGATATCAGATGGTTCCTCACTTGTCACCAAAATCGCCAATTTAGCCGGACGGGGCGAGATGAGAAGATGAGAAAACATGTTAACAAGAGAGGCAGCTGTGTTGACAAGGGAGGCAGCTGCAGTGCTTGTGGAACAGCAGTGCTCTGCCATTTCAATCTAGAATAGTAATATTCTGCCATTCTACTGTACAACAGCAATAATCTGCCCTTTTGATCTACAGCAATAACACTCACTGGCCACTTTATTAGAACACCTGTTACAACTGTTCATTGAGGCAAATGTCTGATCAGCCAATCACATGGTGGCAACTTAATGAATTTACAGTAAGCATGTAGACATGGTCGAGATGATCTGATGCAGTTCCAACCAAGCATCATAATGGGGAAGAAAGCTATTTAAGAAAGGCTATACACGGCCATCTCAAGGTTTCACAAAGAATGGTCCAAAAAACAAAACAAAACAGTGAGCTGCGATTATGTGGTCAAAAATGCCTTGTTGATGGCAGAGGTCAGAGGAGAATTGCCAGACTGGTTTGAGCTGATACAAAGGCAACATTAAGTCAAATAATCACTCATTATAACCGACGTATCCATACGAGAATCTCCAATTACACAGCACATAAAAATCTTTAGGCAAATGGGCTACAGCAGCAGAAAACCACATTTGGTGTCACTCCTGTCAGCTAAGAACAGGACAATGAGGCAACTATTTGCACAGGCTCACCATAAACGACACTAGAAAATCTGAAAAAATGTTGCCTG
>NC_085865.1:56677495-56694995 GCF_034702125.1 Engraulis encrasicolus
ATAATACAAATAATAGTGTCAGCTAAGTGTGATATAATAGAATGTAGCACCTTGACACAAGGCCATAGACAAAGGGCCTCTATATCCTGTGGCATGCTGGGTAATTGTCCCCACGCTACATGATACGATGCTGTTGAAATGACAATCTGCTTTATTTGGTAGTCACTGAAGATGTTGCACAAGCTCCCACACAAACGTCACACACACACGCACACACACACACCCACACACACTGTAGTCAAGCTCCCACACAGATGACCCATAATCACCTGACAGCTTGCAGAGAGGATGGCCACATCTCATTTCCATGCTGATCTGGTACTACAACATGTTCCTCTACAACACACTCTCTCTCTCTCTCTCTCTCTCTCTCTCTCTCTCTCTCTCTCTCTCTCTCTCTCTCCCGCGAACTATCAGCAGGATTTGAAACAACAGAAAAGGCCAAAAACAGCTCATGACAATGAACACAATGTCAATATGACAACATAACAAGGCAGTAGGCCTACACACAATGTCAAAGCACCTGCTTGTGATTGTGCTTGTGCTTGTGCTTGTGCTTGAGATCTGCCTAGGGTGACCACCTGCTATTAAGTCCAAGGGGGGACAAGAGGTAGGCCTATGCTTCGGAGGGACAATGTGGGACAGAGCCTGGCGTGCATGCGCACTTACGCAATATATATGTATATAAATAATTATAATTATAATAAATTATGTATCCCCATAAATCTTGGGTTTTATATGCCACATGCCACATTTTATATGATAGGTGACAGGTATAGGCCTATTAACCTAAACATTGCGCATACATTATAATACCATGCAACCAATTTTTTTCCCTTCTAAGTACTGCAGATATAAAGTAGCATATAAAATTTAATCAGTGCTTAACCCCAGCATCCCTAATAAATAGGCTACATCAATAATAGGCAACACATTCAGACAATTTAGACATTGTCAGTAGACCTCCATGATACAATAAGTGAACATAATTTCTCTTGAAAAAACACCTTGTGCATCTGTGCAGTTGTACCAAATTGGTAGCTTATGAGGACATACTTTGTACACCTTTAAGGACCTGTAGGCTACATTTTACAATAATAATTTTAGCAAGCTACATCACAGCATTTGGGGAAAACACTTCAACATTTGGATCTAGCAATTATTGGCTGACATTGCAATTTCTGCTCTTATGTTTATTCTGTTACAAATGCCAGGGGGGTTCATAATGGATGCAGGGTGGCACCGTGTAGTTGAAATATCTAGTACTCTACTGTGAATCACAGCATGTGAAGGGAAAACAGCTTAGCAATAAACCAGCCTACCTTTAACATAATTCCAGCTTCACTGATGCATTCTGTTGCAAAAGTCATGGACTAGTGTCTGTTTTCACATTCATCCAAGGTGGTACAGTGTTGTGGGACTCTCCTAATTGGACTAAAAGTCAGCCTAAATTCCCTCGCGTTCCGATGTGAGCGTCGCATCGGTATTAACAACTGGCTTTCATAATATAGAATGCATAAGGAAGAATCAGTGAGTTTGCTGCTAGGGCAAGGTGTTAAAAAGTTATTATATCCCATCTCTGACTTGCTTTGATGCAGGTGGGTCTTGGAACCCCTGTGTGACTGCCTACGTTTCAGGGATAGAGAGACTGCTTTTCTTCCAGCACTTGATTATGCGGGACAAACTGTCAATTTGCGGGACGCATGATTTGGTTCTTGAAACGCTGTACGCGCACGCGCTACCCGGGACGGGATGTTAGAATGCGTGAAAATGCAGGAAATTACATCTAAGAAATACAACATTTTCTGGGGGAAAACTCACAGACCCCCTGCCAAAATGAACTGTCCCATATTTAATTCGTTGACGGTTGGCAATGAATGATTGAAGTCAAGGAAATTTTGCATAGGATTATCAGTATTGCATTGCTTTCTACATATTCAACACACTTAAAACGTGATAGTACTGAACACTAATCCTCTGCTTTACGTTTTTTTTGCGAAGATGTTACTAATGCGGCCCGCTTGAGGTCCACTTTGTTTCCACAGTCTTGTGTTTTCTCAGGATTTTACTCATTTCAAATATTTTTTCTCTATTTTTTTTCTTACTGACAGGTTAGGGTTAGGGATTGTTTTGGTCTGGGTACAGCTAATTTTCTTTCATTCATTATATGAATTTGATACCTTTTCCAGTTGGCTGATAGGCTATTTCTCAAAAAATATGTCTTTAATGACAGGTTAAGGTTAGGGAATGTTTTGGTCAGGGCACAACTTAAATTGCTATAGCATTATTTTGTTTAGGATTAGCATTTGGTATGTATTTTCTAATGATAGAGTTAACACAGTGCTGTGGTAATAGCCTATAGAAAGCACTTCCATGTGCCCATCACGGAAAACAATTTGGCAAAATCCATGCTCCTGGACACGGATTTCGTGTCCTTAACATCCGTGTCCAGGAGCACGGAATTTTTGGAGATCAGGCTGTCTATAGTGACTGTATTTCATCCCAAACATGCAAAAATGAGGCAAACTTGTTCCAACTCCGGATAAATCCTTTAAGGTGTCACACATAAGGCATTGTCCCACATTAGGCCATTCTACCCTATATTTTAATAATAATACGACCATAATATCTTGCTAAGGCCAAGGCTACTTGAAAACGTGCGATTTCAGCATTGAGTTCAATGGAGCGCTGTCAAAACTGTCCGAGGTCGTCCTTTTGCTGCGTTGTGATTGGTCAAAAAGCACTTTAGCCTTAGCCAAAGGTGAATTGTTTCACTGTATTGCCAGGAAGATTAATCATCTTTTGCCAAGGAGACAGTCTGGGGGTGTCAGTATGGAGACCACCTGCAGAGGTGGGGTGTGTGTGTGTGTGTGTGTGTGGGTACGTGTGCGTGTGTGTGTGTGTGTGTGTGTGTAGGGGGGTGTTGTAATCATTTGTCGACTGAGACTGTCAGGATTGGAATTACTTTCTCGACCAAAACCCATCCCTCTCTTTCTCTTTCTCTCTCCCTCTCTCTCTCTCTCTCTCTCTCTCTCTCTCTCTCTCTCTCTCTCTATCTCTCTCTCTCACACACACACACACACAGACGAACAAACACACGCACACACACACACACACACACACACACACACACACACACACACACACACACACACACACACACACACACACACACACACACACACACACACACACACACACACCACAACCCATCCCCAGCAGTTTGAGAAAAAAAGAGGGAAACACTAAAGAAGGGCAAAACAATAATCGATTAGTTGAGTGTGTGTCTTGTGTTATTATCATGTATGTCCCGTGGTGTTTAACATGCTCACACACACACACGCACACACACACACACACACACACACACACACACACACACACACACACACACACACACACACACACACACACACACACACACACACACCTGCAATGTGGGGAGAGGAGAGGAGAGAGGGATGAGGACAGGAGAGAGGGATTAAGAGAGGAAAAGAGAGGAGAGGAAGGAGAGAGGAGGGGGGGGGAGAGAGGAGAGGAGAGAGAAAAGAGGAGGAGGAGAGGAGAGGATAGGAGGAGAAAGGGTAGAGAAGAGACGAGGAGAGGAGAGTACGTTTTTGTGATTTTGCACCTCTATTTACGCAGAGGGCTCTGGCACCATAGCAACCTGTAATCGAATGGCCAGTGTTCCATGTGGAGGCCTGCTGCATATTATGGGGTGTTGGGTTTCCCTGCAGTGTTCAGACACCTTTCAGAGCAGACATTAGCTGTGGTCTCCTCAGAATTACGGTATCACATTGGGTTTCACCCAGGGCTCTAAATTGATACCCGCAAACTGACCAAATGCTGGTGAAAATTCAGTTTGGCTAATAGAAAAGAAAACTTACTAGCCACTTAGTGAGCCTATGTTTGGCCGGTAAGATTAATGTTTACTAGCCATTTTGGCTAGTGATAAACCATGCTAAAAAAAACATGGTTAATTGGTGGTTTCATGGTTACCCAAAAAACATGAAAACGTGTGGGCAGTCATGGTGTAATGGTTAGGGAGTTGGCCTGAAAATCACAGAGTTGCAGGTTCGAGTCCCACCCTTACCTCTCCCTACACCTCCATCCATGGCTGAAATGCCCTCGAGCAAGGCACCTAACTCCACATTGCTCCAAGGAATGTCACCAATACACAAAAAGAAAGGGGGACAGAGATTGGGGCATACATGTGGGGGAAGACATTTATATTTGGCAGGTGTGGAGTAGTGGAGGGGAGACACCGGGCAGAGGAGAAGACTACAGCTGCACGGAGCGCATCCGAGGCTGGAGAGGGGAGCCCCAGCCGGGGGCAGTCGCAGTGGAGGTGAGCAAGTCACCATGCAGCCGGTATCCGGGTGGAACCAGATGAGGCGATGGACATGGTTGAGATAAACCGGCGTGGAGCCCACGGAGGGAGCAGATGGCATATTGCCGATGATAATGGTCCACCGGTGGTAATGCTGCATAAAGAAGGTGGGGGGTCAGACGTTCACTCTCCGTGAAGTTGAGTACCCCTTCTGGTTACCACGGCCCCTTCCTTTGGAAGCCCCCCAGACGCAGACGCTGCCCCCGGCCCTCTCGCTGTCTCTCCACCTCTGTCTATATCTCTCTCTCTACTCAGACTGGACTCTGCCTAGCGATGCTACGTAGTAGCGGTTTAACTTGTAGCAGGTGGTTACTCTTTTCATGTAGTTTTCACTGAAAAGTGAAAGTGAAAGCCCATTGGGAAACTCCAACTCCCATTGTCATTGTGACACAGCACTCCACAGCACACAAGTGAACACTGCACACAACGAAATTGCATTTATGCCTCACCCGTGCAAGGGGGCAGCCCTCAGTGGCGCCCCATGGGGAGCAGAGCGGTGGGACGGTACCATGCTCAGGGTACCTCAGTCATGGAGGAGGATGGGGGAGAGCACTGGTTGATTACTCCCCCCACCAACCTGGCGGGTCGGGAGTCGAACCGGCAAACTCTGGGATGCAAGTCTGAGGCCCTAACCGCTCACCCAAAGAAGCACTGTGTGCTGTGACTTAATGATTACACTGAGTGCAGTGCCTTTTCACAGTAGAATTAGCTTTGTTTTGAGTACAGTGCGTTTCTTCACGATCATCTTCATGCTTTGAGTAACCGCACCCTCTGTGCAGACTGGAGCTTGAGAGACAATTCTGATACAGATGCCGCCCCGTGCGACAAGGACCAGACGGACTGTTCATTCCGGAGAGCTAGATTAATGACTGCTGTGGATGCAAGAAAATGGCGAACACTAGGACTTTGTGACTGATCCTCATTGCCCTCCTCTCCCATTCCCCTAGAAGAGACTGAGAACTTTTAACAGAAAAATAAATACAGTATATTAAATGTGAAACTTGATTCTGTGTCTTGGCATACTTGGTGGTGTACAGTTTACTCCTCAGGGTAATGGGTATTTTAAATGGTGGGGCCGCCAGTAAACGCGCGTCCCCTACCTGTGACATACTTCTACTTCTACTCACATTGGCATAATGTAAAGGCGTATGTATCTCATGCCATTGCATTCCGTGTTGATGTGTGATGCCTTTACAAGTTGCAAGTCGTGCCCCTCAATGCCGTGGGAGAGCACTTTCGTCACGCTGTTTTCCTACCGTGTCAGCGAATTTCCACACAGTTACCACACGGAATTTGTTTGGCTAAACGCGAAAATGCTCTACTGTGCCCTGACTAAAAACATGCCTAGCCCTAATCTATCAGTAAAGTTACATTTCTGCTACTTTACTTTTGCCAAGAACAGCGAAGCAAGCAAGGGAAATGACGAATGTGTTGCCCAATCAAAGGGCATTGTGGAGCATGTGTCAACATGCAAAGGCGTAGTGCACCAACACGATAGACAGTTCAAGCCGGCGTGTTATCTTACTGACTTGTATGATGCCATGTTGCTCTACTTTACAACTCTTTTTAACCCTGTCTGCTTACTTAGTGTTGGCAACTGACTGTGTGTGTGTGTGTGTGTGTGTGTGTGTGTGTGTGTGTGTGTGTGTGTGTGTGTGTGTGTGTATGTGTGGGTGTGTGTGTGTGTGTGTGTGTGTGTGTGTGTGTGTGTGTGTGTGTGTGTGTGTGTGTGTGTGTGTTGTGTGTGTGTGGTGTGTGTGTGTGTGTGTGTGTGTGTGTGTGTGTGTGTGTGTGTGTGTGTGTATGTGTGTGTGTGTTTGTGTGTCACTTTCAAAGGTGTTTCTCAATAAGGGAGTAAACAAAGTATTTTGCGTGTGTGTCTGCTTTTTCTCGCTGACTGTAAAAGGTTTGTGTGTGTGTGTGTGTGTGTGTGTGTGTGTGCCTTTGGGAATTGAATCTGCTGGTTGAATATGCATGAGGTAATGATTCATTTTCAAAACAAAACCTTGAACTGTGGCTCATCCCGGTTCAGTGTGTGTGTGTGTGTGTGTCTGAGCTGCAGAGCAGTTGAATGTGATAGTGAGTGAGCTGATGTAACCCGTGTGAAAGCAGCACAGCATGCCAGATAGACGACTCCATCTGTGACCTGATGGAAAATATGTCTTCCCTCTGTTCCTCGTGTCTTCCCCTGTTCCCCCTTTTCTTCTAAATGTCTTCCCACTGTCTTCTAAAGATGTCTTCCCCCTGTTCTTCCTGACCCTCTAAGGCTGAATCCCATTACACCCCTTAACCCTACGCCTTTCCCCTTCCCCTCCGCTTTGCGCGTCCACGTGTAGGGGTAGTGGCGTCTCAATTCATGTCAAGACAGAGCAATGTTTCCCACAGAAATTTTGGAAACTATAGGGGCAGCCAGCCAATTTTGGGAGGCGGGGTGGGGGGTGCGCCGTAAATGCAAAATGGTATGACATTGGCACATGGAGAATCTATAGGCCTACATTTTCAGCAATTAATATTTTGAGAAATTACATAAGATTTTACCCATGACATGTGTATAGTAGTATATTGTCATTTATATAAAAGAAACTGCAGTACAGTGAATCATTTCTGTTTACAACCAACTTTCATTCGTCCCTCATGCAGGGGTCTATGCAATGAAAAAAAAAATTAAACAAAATAGGAGCACATATAGAAATTTACGAGCACTGTGAAATTGTTAATGCACAGAGAAAAATGGTCTAAGAGAGTAGGCTATGCCCTTTTCCCCTCACACATAGGCGTACACATTCTGCATGAGGGGTGCACAGGGCCAGTTTTTCCAAATTCCTCCCAGTAAAAGACACATTTATGTCTATATTCACATTCATTACACATTCATTTCTAGATGCAGCCCGATGTCTCCTCTGCTGTGTCAATGAAGGCCTGATGCCTAACTCGTTATAATACATCTGTAAAACAAAGCCTGGGGAGTGTCAGTAAACTCATTTCAACTGTCCCTTCTCTGAAGGTTTTTTATTGCTCCCAAACCCAAGTTAACTACAACAACTTTACTAGGCTTTTGATCCCTCTGTCTTTCAAGCACTCATGGGTTTTCCCTATAGGATGTATTTACTCCAGGAGGAAACTGCGAAGGAAAATGTTTTTAAAGTCGTGTAAAAAAAAAAAAACGGAAATAGTGTTAAAAATCGGTTGCTTTTATTTTTTATTTTTTACATTTTCGAAAACTATGGTGGTCAAATTTAAACTATGGCGGTGCACCATAGTTTCCTCAATGTATGGGAAACACTGCAGAGGGGTAGGGGTACGGAGAAGGGCTTTCAACCCCTCCAAATGGAGATTTTCCGACCCCACACTCCAGACGGAGGGCTATGCATTGCAAATGGCTTGCGAATTGGCGGCAAGCCATGGCATCTACACCAGCAAAGAAGTTGAAGTATTTGCGCCGCAATTGACGGTTTTAAAGTGGTCATAATTATCCACTGGCGTAGGGGATAGGGGTAGAGATTAGTAATGGGATTCGGCATAAATATGTCTTCCCCTTGTTCCCCCTTAGCCCGAAAGGCCAGACCATTCTATTTTAATTACTTCATAATGTAATGCGTTTCCGTTTCCGGAATGAGGGCGTGTGGACGCTGGCACGTTTTGGTTGCCGCTGCTCGCTCTCTTCCACTTTAATTCATTCAATACTCTCACTCAACTTCACTAAAACTTTGGATTATTTACCAACTTTAATGGACGGACCACAACTCGTCGCCGCTGCCTGGCTGGACAAACCATGACGGCCTTCCAGCTGTACTGGCTCTGTCCCTCTGCCATGGCTGTTGAGCCTGCATGCCTGTTGGATTCACCGGCCTCCTCAACATTTGCCATCTCCTCCCTTTAGCCTCGGCGTCTCCCGGCTATGGTGTTTTACAGCACGTGTTCTCCACGGCTCCGTCCGCCACTCAAAAAAAATTCACCAGCTCGTTCGGCTGCTTTCCCCAAACTGAACTTGCTGCCACGTTAGGAGGCTCAGGATTTTCTTATCCCCATTTCCATTGCTGCCTGGGTTTTCATAACTTGTTCCATATCAACATGGACATTTCTCCTCCACTGCAGTTTACTTTTGTTGTCTTGTTGAGTCTTGGTATGTCTTCATTTTGTGTTAAATGCTTTGTAAAGCGTCTTTGAGTATCTTGAAAAGAGCTATATAAAAATATAGTATTATTATTATTATAATTATAATTAACAAATGGTCTGATTAGGCCTATGCTTCTCTGGGGAGGGTTTTCAGTCGGTTTTCAGACAACCGGTGTTACCTGGCCAATAAGTGAATGCACTTGGGAGCATAATAAAATACAAACTCTACACACAAATCCAAAAACTCACACACAACGGTCAAAACTTTAGAATGTACTCTCTTCTAAACAGGCGATTTTGCTGTCAAATGACAAACACAAGCCATCATTTAATTTGACACTCATGAAGCATTTGAACAAGAATGTGCATTTGGCAAAACATTCAGCATGACCTACCATAGACCTTATTTTGTCCACCATTCCACCTGCTACAATGGGTATTTCTGTTGCAAAATACTGGAATATGTTTTTTAGAGTCAGAGTACAGAACACATTTATTTTACATATTTTTCTGCAATAAATCACTCTAAAATATTGGGTAACCACATGAAAGTGGACTCACTGAAGGGGGGTTGCGGACAAAAGAGACATTGCACAAAATCCACAGCTAACTTAATTCCATAATTTGGTTTGTAACAGTATTCACTTCATTTGTATGGTTAGTAGACGTATTACAGCATAGAGCAGCAGTGGCTAACTGTTAGTGCAGGTTGAGTTGTAAGTTTAGGAACATTTCATATAGATTTTTCCATTCTGCATTTTTTTTACTTCTAGGACCTCCCCGAATACAAATTCACCTGTTTCCAATTTTTTCCTTAATATTTGGTGGCAAATCCAAGATGCCTGCCATTGTGTACAGACAATTTGCCATTAATGCTGTTTTAAGGTTTGAATTTCTTCGGTTAATCCTTTTTTAATTTCCAGGTCAACATTGAATAGAAAACAACTTGTTTAAAATGTTTTCCTTCATTTTTAGAACAAAATCCAAGATCATATTTGGCAAAATTGGCATATTAAGTGTTTTAAGTCTATAAAGCCATGGTTGACTTTTAGTGGTAATATTTGTTACCTGACTGTGAAGTCAGCCATCACATAAACTAAATCCATTACAAAATCCAAGATGACCAATATTTTGTATATCAAAATCCACATTAACATAACATAATGCTTTCAGGTCTTCAAAGCCATTCATTTGCAAATTGAAGCACAGAAGATTTTGTGCAGGTCCAAATTATTGTTCAAACAAATCACTTCATGTAGGTACAGTGTCCATGCAGTGCTACCTGTACTGGATTGGCTACCTGTGTCATGACCAAGGCCTACAAAGTTGTGTCAGGGCCGGCTTCAGCTTATCTGAAGGCTATGAAACCATATGTTCTGTCCAGGATGTTGCATTCCTCCGATTTCAACAATCTTGCATACTCTCTGCTCACAGAACAAGGCTCTTTTGGATGACAGTCAGAGCACACCCACGACCCTAGTAATGGCGACAATATCATACCTTTGTAAGACCTTTGGCATCACGAAGTATAGGTGGAACAAGTGTGAATTTATAATGAAAGAAAAATACCAATTACTGAAATAAAAATGAAATTAAACTGTGTCTCCCTCAATGATGCTGCACAGTGTTCTCTATAATATTGCGAGGTTGTCCATTCTTCTCAATGAGGTCTACATACTGTATCATTGATTCTTCTGGATGGTTGTTCTACAGTATGAAATGAATGAATAGGATTTTCTTTTACTTCCTGATCAGTCTAGAGAGTTTAGTTGGTGGACCTGGCATTCTTTTTGCAACTGACCAATTGCAAGCCAACATGTGTGCGCAAGATTTATAGTGTGTTACCCAAAATTTCAGATGCTCTTCCTCTGAGACTGAGGCATCTTGATGATGGACAGTGGGCTCCAATCCTGTCATGAATCACACCTGCTCCACCTGCTGCTATGCTATTGAGAAACTTGTCAAGTGCCTACAAATAAATTAAACTTCAGATAAACCAATTGGAAAAGGGGTCAGTTCAGATATAGAGGAGATCCAGGATATTTGCTAGATCAAGGGTTTTTTGGACGCCATGTTGAAGTTTGACAAAGGATGGGATAAATGTTGATAACATTCCATATAATGTGCCTATCAAAATATTACCAATAGGCGTACAATACCGCAGAATGGCTTTATAGACTAAGAACACCAAATGTCCTTATTTTGCTATAATGTCAGCCATCTTGGATTTTGTCTCTAAAAGTAAAGGGAAAATGGAAAAAAAAGTTGTTTTGTATTCAGAGGGGGTACTACAAATAAATAGGATGAGACACATTACCTGGTTATATAAAGAGGCAGGTTCAATTTTTTTTTATATCACGTTGAATTTTTACAGATTTTTTTTGGATGAAGTTCATGTAATGGCTGATTGAACAGTCCTTTATCCATTGTGAATATTACAAATACAAGAACTTTAGAGACCTTAAAACACTAAATATATAATTTATGTTATACCGTATATCATGTCAGCCATCTTGGATTTTGGCAATAAAAATTTGGGGGGGGTTAGAAACAGGTTGTTATGTATTCAGGGGCTCTAAGAAATATAAAAAACACCAATTCCAAAAATGTATATGACATGTTTCTTTCAATTACATTCAATTGAGTTAGAATATGACCACATATCCGCCATCTTGGATTCTGGGCGTTTCCACTTCAGAAAAAAAATGGAAACAGGTGGATTCGAAGACAATGGGGTTTGTAGTTGATAAAAAACACAATTTGGAAAAATCTATATGAAATGTTCCTAAACCTCTTTTTTGTGACAATTGAACCTGCACTATGTACTCTGATTCATGATTCATCAGTGCAGTGGGTAACTGTACTATAAGTCATAATTGTAGTGCAGTGGGTAACTGTACACTAATTCATTACTGTAGAGAAGTGCAGTGGGTGACACTACTCCGATGCATTAGAAATGAAGTGCAGTGGGTGCTCTTATGTATTTCATCATGGGTGTATTATCGCTGAGGGGATACTCATATGCATATTACTGTAAATGTATAATGCTGAGGGGATACTCATATGCATGATAAATACATAATGCATGCGGTGGTGCCTCAGGTCTCTCTCTCTCTCTCTCTCTCTCTCTCTCTCTCTCTCTCTCTCTCTCTCTCTCTCTCTCTCTCTCTCTCTCTCTCTCTTTTTCTCTCTGTGTGTGTGTGGGAGAGAGAGAGAGGAGAGAAGTTGCTTAAAAACTTCTTCAAATACCACAACACACCACAGCACTTTGCAAATACTGAACCACTTCAAATACAACACCACTTTACTGATACTACACAACACATTCTATTGTTGAGA
This sequence comes from Engraulis encrasicolus, assembly GCF_034702125.1. NCBI lineage: Eukaryota > Metazoa > Chordata > Actinopteri > Clupeiformes > Engraulidae > Engraulis > Engraulis encrasicolus. The sequence continues at coordinate 56,689,341 of NC_085865.1, forward strand.
AACTTCATGTACTATACGTGTATTTATCTGTAGATTGGATGCTTCTTGCAATCAAATGGATATGCTGCTGTCAAAGCCTGCTCTTAGTTCGGTGAGATACCAGTCATTCACGTGGAAACACTGGTACAAGTGTCTTTTATAAGTATGTTTCTGTTTGTGTGTGTATTGTGCTTTTCTTATTTTTTAATGTATTATTATTATTATGTTTCTTTTTATAGGTATGTGTGCTTGTTTATTACTATTACTATGTTTCTTTTCATGGGTATGTGCGCTTGTGTGTCTTCTAAAAATGGGCCTTCAGTCTGAAATAAAGTTTTTTGATGATGATGATGATGATGATGATGATGATGATGATGATGATGATGATGATGACTTAAGCTGGTTTACTCCTGAACCAGCTTCTTAGTACCCTCTGGAGCATGACCAGTGTTATGTATTTGTCTGTGGATATTGGGTATTTCTCAAAGTGAAGTGTCCTACAGTAGCCTTGCTAGGACGAGTAACGCCCATTTGTGCAGGGTGTATCCAATTATTAATTACACTTAGGACTAGTTATTGGATGCTCTTTGGTGAAATCCGCGAAAAATGGGCGTTACTCGTCCTAGCAAGGCTAGGACACTTCTCTTTGAGAAATACCCATTGTAGTGGAGTTTGTTACGGGAGAAAAAAGCTCACTGTTACGGAGCTGACAAAAACATGCAACTTTGCATGATGCTTCCTTAGTACCCCCTCAATGTTTTAAGCCTAGGAGCCCAGCTCAAATATTCAATTTTCATATCAATCAAGAGAATAATCCATATACATACAGTGTCAGTGACAGCTTGGATGATCTACCCCAATAAGGCCATTACAAAGGAAAATGTATACTGATTTGTGTTCATATATGTATATCTGTAAAGTCCCGAATGCAATATGGAGTGATTAGGGGCTTCTATGACTCAGAAATGATCAATAACCCATAGGCAATACACCATACATACAGTAAAGTCCTAGTCACTACTGCCTGTTTTCTTTTGTACTTTCTTCTACTTTCTACTTGGGCTCCTAGACCACAGATTGGCTACCTAACCACTTTATTTATTGATTGCTCATATTTCTTATTAGTGGGTGTGGTCTTTTGGGTGTGGTCTTTAACAACTTTAAAAAATAGCATGTGAAAATCCCTGCCAGCAAACATCTTTGAAAGTAGTCATCAGATGTTTTGAAATCAATCTTCTGCAAGCCATTGACAAATTACCAGGTGATACAAATACAATATCAGGAAAAAAGAAATGAACCAAGTTTATAGTATGCACCAAATATACTATTGTAAATAGGCTAAGCAATGTTCATGCTGAAATGCATGGAATGTGTATGTGTGCCTTGTATGTAAATAAAATGAGTAATGAACGCAAAACACTTAATATTATATGCCATATAAGAATTGCCGTTTTATATTTTTGTCTTTTGGGCAAGGGTAGCAAAGACTTACAGTACATATTGTCCATGACCTGTCTGCTTTTGTTACCAATGGAAGTACTCCGTGATTACTGAGCTAACTGTAATACAACCTGTGACACAAGTATTAGGTGAGCCGTTGTCTTGCTTTAAGACAAGTTAAAAGAGGGAGCACGTCGCTAAGCTAGTGAAAGTCAATGGATCCGTGTAGCATGCTACACAGATCCATTGACTTTCACTAGCTTAGCGACATACTCACTCTTTTAACTTTTCTTAAAGCAAGACAACGCTTTACATGAAAAATAAGACACTTTACCACCTTTATAAACCCCAGCCAACGATTTTAACTGTATTAAGCCCCAAAATAGTAGCATACCCCTTTAAGGAAAACGTGTAGCGTAGCGTGTAGCATATTGACCGAGGGTCCAGATGTCGCAGGCAACTTGCCCGTGTCAGTAATAAGAAATAAGTGTACATTGACATAACTTGTCAGCTTTGACATTCCTGCACATTACAACTCATTATAAATGTAATAACAATGTAATGCATTATACAACATGACATATTGTATATGACATGTTAGACGTTATTTTCCGAGGGCTCCTAGGCTAGAGTTACAACATACAGGTACTAGGCCTATGAGGCAGCTAGTGTAAAGCTAACTGTTTCTCAACATATTGAGCGATCTGGAAAAGCAGACTGAGACCCATAAGCAATGGAGAGGAGATCTCAGCCGATGGGCATTATTAAAGGAAACAAGGGCAGATAACCAGTGTGTACAGTGTGTGTGCGCGTGTGCTTGTGTGTCTGTGTGCTTCAAGGCAAAGGCATTGCAGAGGAAATAAAAAACACACAGAGACAGGGAAGTAGAAGGTAGAAACGTTTAGATTTTAGCATTCATCTCTCAAACAACTAGCCATGTACCATATACATACAACACAAACATGGCACCCTAGTAGTCATGTACCATATACAACACAAACATTTTGAAATGATATAAAAAATATGTCATCATTTTACAATATACATACAGTACTCTATGACGTTGTTTCCCAATAAACATACAAGTACTATGAGAAACAGGAGGGCTGTAGTAAACATACAGGACCATGTGAGGAAACAGAGGGATGTAACAAACATAGTGTAGCCTACCATGTGAGAAACATGAGGGCTGTAGTAAACATACGAAAATATGAAACCATATAGGCCTACCATATGAGAAACAGATATGGGCCAGACACCATGTGAGGAACCAGGAGGGGTATGGGTCAGTACCATGTGCGGGACCAGGAGGGATGTGGGTCAGTACCATATGAGAAACATATGAGGGTTGTGGGCCAGATGTGACATGGGCTTCGACACTAGACAGTACATCACCCTTGAAGTGAGGTGTGGGCTGCAGTAGGGTAGTAAAGTAGCACTGTAACACTGTAGCACTGAGCACTGTAGTAATGTGGTAATGTACCCTAGCACTGTAAGGTATTAGCATTTTGTGGTAATGCTAGTGCTGTGTGCTAGCACTGCAGTACTGTACACTAGTAGGCTAAGGTAGTAGCCTACTGTGGTAATGAATACTAGCACTGCAGTACCGCTAGTAGTTAACTGTGGGCTAATGATAACACTGCAGTGTGCACTGTTCAACAGTAAGGTAGTACAACTGGTCCCTGACACATTACAAACCAACACAGAGCAGTTGGCATGTACAATGGGTTGAAGAGCAGACACAGAGGAACAAGCTAGAGATCTCTAAACACATCCGTATAGTCTAGACTCACTGTAGACCCATAAACACACCAGGAGTCCAGATATACACTGTAAAGATCTTTAAACATCAGGATAAGTCTCCTGGTTTAAATGCATGCATCCATTCAAAACACTGTAGGCATGTGGTTCAGTTAGGACATATTTAACCATGTGTATGTGGCTCAGTATTCAGCTATAACATTGCAGTCTGCCCATATTAACAATGTCCCCATCAAAGGGATCAGTTTACAGATGTACCATATCAGTCCGCCCATTTTATCCTGGCTGAGGGCATTACCCCCCTCCCCCAATTTACAGCTATACCATTGCAGTCTGCCCATATTACACCCCACCTCCCTCAATTCACAGCTTCCTGCGACCACCTGCTTTAGTGCTTGCTGAGGACAGTAACCTCTCTACTGTGTGTGTGTGTGTGTGTGTGTGTGTGTGTGTGTGTGTGTGTGTGTGTGTGTGTGTGTGTGTGTGTGTGTGTGTGTGTGTGTGTGTGTGTGTGTGTGTGTGTGTGTGTGTGTGTGTGTGTGTATCCATTACACCCCAGCTACTCACATGTACGTAGTTATTCAGGGGTTTCAAAAAAAATGCTTTTGGGGTGGGCGACCATGGTTTTAAAAAACATGGTTTCGGGGGGAACCATGGTTTATGGCAAAGAGTATAGGGTACTTAGCTCTGGAAAAAGGCGCAGGTTTGTTCAAAACAGTTCAAACCTGATTGGGGAATTCACGTGGCTTTTTTTGAATCACGTACTACTTCAACCACTGCCTTATATATAGCCCGCCCCGCGATCCCTTCCCGCGATTCTGATTGGACAGGCTGTGAAATATCTGATTCTGTTAAGGCTCGTCTAAGATTTCCAGACCCTCGTGCGAGCTCACAAAGTTTAACAAAGATGCACAAAGCACGAAGGGTAGTTTGTGTGAGAGCCAGGCTATACTAGGGTTAGGTTAAGTTAAACCATAGTCACGAACCATGGTTGTCATGGTTATACTAAAAACCATGAATGAATATAATCCATGGTAAATATATGGTAAAACCATGGTTAGTTTTCAAAGTAGAATCATGCTTAATCTTTGTAAAGGCTACTACTATGACAGCTACTGTACTGCTGTGGATAAACCCCAGTAGAACTATGGTTGGTGGATAGTACTTAGAATCACCATAACATTTGGTAGTAAAATCATGGTTTCTGCATTAAAACCATGGTCGATTTTCGTAAGGGTAGAGCCATTTTACTACACAAAAATCACAGTAATACCATAGTAAGCCATAGTGCAATTATGGTAGGTTCAGAGTACTTAGAGTAATCATGACATAGCCTGAATAACATCGACACACACATGTCTTCGAGACTTGGTCTGACCAAGAGCATAACAATTAACATTTCCCAAACAGCATGTTTGAGCCGCCTCCCTTAGTTTGCTTATGGTTGTTTGCTTCCCGACAAAGTGAAAGGAGTTCCCGTGTTTTCAGGAACTCAGAAAGTACTTGCATTGCTCTTGACCTGACTAGTTGCAACGCTGAAGGTGTTGCGTCAATAGGAGGGCGCGGCCTGGCTAATCATGACATACCATGACAGAACTATGGTAAATATAGTAAATAAATAAATGATGGAAGTCCGCAACACTGTTAATGCTCCCAGTGATTTATTTGCAAATAAATCACTGGGAGCATTATTAGTGTTGCGGACTTCCATCATTTATTTCAGTTACTCTATTTTGTCCAGCACCTGTACCACTGATGTGCGCGCATTCTCCACCTTCCTGAAATATAGTAAATAAACCATGGTCCATTTTCATAAGGGAAACGACACCTGGCAACACATTCTTTGATAAGGTGTACATTAGGGAGTCATGTCAGGAAGATAAATGACACATCATTGATGTTTATGATTTTTTGTCATAATGTGTCATGCATTTTTATTTGGAATATCAAGTTGACATTGTTTAGGTGCCATGACATTAGGGCTGCACGATTATGGAGAAAATCATAATCACGATTATTTTGGTCAAAATCGTTAGCACGATTATTAATCACGATTATAGATTTTTTGCAGATTTTTTCAAAATTATAACAAGATGAAATATAACCAAGAATGAATTATATACGGGATGAGCAAAATAAAATGAATTGTAATAATTATGTAAAGGCAATAGCATGAAACTTAGTTGGACATATTTCTGGCCAGAAACACCAGCCTGTCAGTATGTTCTGGCTTCAAGGACGCTCTCAAAGGTAGGTCACTATTGCCACGATTAAATCACGATTGAAATCACAACTTCGATTTCACGATTTTATCACGATTTTCGATTAATTGTGCAGCCCTACATGACATTCCAAAAACCGAATGACACATTATGACAACAGTCAAAGAGAGTGTTACCCAACCCCGAGTCCAAACACCTTTCCACCTTTCCAATCTCCTGGCTCGATATTTCCCAACTTCCCACCTGCTCTATA
>NC_085865.1:56697495-56717495 GCF_034702125.1 Engraulis encrasicolus
TCTTGAGACTACAGAGGGGCTGTCCATGTCTGTGCAACCCCATCAGCAATGGGCTGTAGACAGGCCAGGGATTCCCATACTGTGGGTTACAGCCCACTGGTAGGCCGCTGAGGGATTGGGGGATTGGCCGCGATCATTCATAAGAATTTCAAGTAGGCCCCCAGTTTGGAAAAGGTTGAGAACCCCTCGAGAAGCCTCTTGGGTGTCTGTGGACTGTAGACAGCTGTCTCCATGGCAACTCTTGGCTGGGTGTGAACTGTAGACAGCTGTCGTCATCGGCAACTCTTGGTTGGCTGTAGTAGTCCATAGACCTTTGCTTCCGATAACCAGTCGCCACCCTTGGCCAGTGCAGTGCCTACAAGTCGGCTCTGTGTCCTCTGCACTCCTGTGTAGCAAGTTGTTAGGCTGTGTACAGCTGTTTCTGTAAGTTGGGGTTCTGTGTAGTCCAGAGGCTGATGTTCTTGTTGGGCAGCTGTATTCAGCTGTCTCTTTAAGTTTTGCTGCGATGCAGTCCACAGGTTAATACTCTATAAGTCTAACGTACCAAGATGTGGAGGCCTATAAGTTATTGTTTTGTGTAGTCCAGAAGCTAACTCCTGATGATGAGCAAGTCCTTCTGGCGGGCCAGCTGCGTTGCGGCTGTGTAGTGACTTTATAGTAGGGTGCATCAAACGCCAACAAAATCCTGCTCTGCTTTTGCAGAATTGTTCCTTTTCACTAACATAACACCCTTGTAAGATTTATGTTAAAGGGTGCCACAACATGTTTGAAATTTTGAATGGCAGTAAATGAGTGACTTAAAGGTGCACTGTGGTGGAAATGGTCAAAAAAGGTACTGCAACTATGCTGCTCGTTGAAACTGGGTTGCCTATTGCCATATTTGATAATTTCATGAAGGTTTACTAAGTAATAAACTAATATTTTCTAGCATGGCCCAAGTAGCACGAGTTCTGGAAATATAAAACAAAAAATCTTACACAATGCACCTTTAAGCAAAATCCACCAAAAGTGTGTTTTTATACTTTTTTGTATAAGCTGTTTAAGAGAGAATCATTTGGCAGAATACTCCAATAGCCTTTCCACTTTTCCAGACTTGAAATCCCATGTGCAAGTTTTTTTGCAGCCTTCCTCTGACAAGGTTCTAGTCCCTATGCGCTACTTACATGTAAGCCATGTTCGAACACCCATGTAGCCATCCTTTAGCCATTCTTTGGGTGCTTGATGTTCTGGGGGAGTGGAAAGGCAACTATAGCATTCTTCCAAATGACTTCCCTTACTGGTTTTGCTTCAAAACAGCCTAAACATACACTTTGCACTGATTCAGGTAAAAAAAACGCCCATTCAGTGCTATTCAAAATTTCAAGCCTATTGTGCCACACTTCAACATGGATCGAATTTGGTATAAATTTGCAAGGACATTATGGTAGTGCAAAGGAACAATACTGCAAGAGCAGGGTGATATTTTGATTTTGAAGTTTTGATTTTCAAGGGTTTGATGCACTGTACCATGTAGCGGTAGTGTAGTGGCTGTGTGCCGTGATAGTGCATGCAGCTGTCTCTATAAGTTATTGTTCTGAGTAGTCCAGAGGCTAATGCTCCTGATGATCAGCCAGTCCTTCTGGCCGGCGGTGACCACGATGCGGACACACTCCACGTCGAAGGAGATCTTGCGGTCCACGTCGGCCACCTCCACGCTGCCGTCCTTAAACTCTGCCAAGGTCACGTAAGCGCTACATTGCCGCCCGCCCTTCTTTGTGCCTACGGCCTTCTCACCAACCTAAATAATACATATAAAGAATAATAATAAATACATTACATGATATACATTAATCATCACATTACATTACATTATAGTAATATACTAATGATATAATGTGACCACCACATTCTCACCCACCTAAATAAATAGTAATAATAATAATATTACATTCTAATAATAATATGGGCAGTCATGGGTAAGCGGTTAGGGCGTCAGACTTGTAGCCCAAAGGTTGCCGGTTCGACTCCCGACCCGGCAGGTTGGTGTGGGGAGTAATTAACCAGTGCTCTCCCCCATCCTCCTCCATGATTGAGGTACTCTGGTACCGCCCAGCCGCACTGCTCCCTTGGGGCGCCATTTAGGGCTGCCCCCTTGCACGGGTGAGGCATAAATGCAATTTCGTTGTGTGCAGTTTTCACTTGTGTGCTGTGGAGTGCTGTGTCACAATGACAATGAGAGTTGAAGTTTCCCAATGGGGCTTTCAGTTAACTTTCATAATAATATACACAGCCTTTCACCCACCTAAATAATAAATGTAAAGAATAATGATTACATTATATTACATTAAATTTATGTAAAATATATAATATATAATAATTACATTACATGTTAATAATAATATACTACAAGGTTACGTATATTAAAGAAGAATAACTACATAACCCTTAGTAATACTACTAATAATAATGCATTGACAATAACAGTATCAATATGAATAATAATACTGTACAGAACTGCTAATACTAATAATAAAGTGTGTGTGTGTGTGTGTGTGTGTGTGTGTGTGTGTGTGTGTGTGTGTGTGTGTGTGTGTGTGTGTGTGTGTGTGTGTGTGTGTGTGTGTGTGTGTGTGTGTGTTTTTGTGTGTGTGTGTGAGTGCCTCTTCACCTCCAGAGCTCCGTGGTGAGATATGTGCGTGTGTCTAGGTGTCTGTGTGTGTGTGTGTGTGTGTGTGTGTGTGTGTGTGTGTGTGTGTGTGTGTGTGTGTGTGTGTGTGTGTGTGTGTGTGTGTGTGTGTGTGTGTGTGTGTGTGTGTGTGTGTGTGTGTGTGTGTGCCTCTTCACCTCCAGAGCTCTGTGTGGTGAGGTGTGTGTTTGTGTATATAAGGTGTGTATGCAGGGCTCTAAATTCACACACGCCAACCCGCCAAACACGGGTAAGAATTAATTTTGGCTAGTAGAAAAAAATACCTACCCGCCAATTTGGCTAGTAGCGCCCGAGTACAGTAAATTATGAACAGTAAACCGCTGCTTGTATGACAACGATACGGCGAGATTTCCTACATTACCCATAAACACTACCGTCATGACGTAGCCTCCCACCGTGGGCTTTCCGAAGCAGCTCTGGCAGCGGCTACTCCATGCTGCTGTTGCGCGCGACAGAAAACTTTTCAGACGATCAGCCTACTGTCAGCTACGCTCACACTATTTTGGCAGGCAACTCTCCTCCTCTGCTTCTGTCGATTTCGCTCCACCACTTTTAATGTCACTATTAGACCTACTGTTACTATTAGCACTCACCGACACAGAACCTTGCTCAAACAGGCTGCCTTTTTAAGCTGCGAGGACCTGACCGAAGAGTTTTAATAACAGGACACGGATTTTGCCTACTTCTGTTTTGTGGTGGTTAGAGCCAGATTCTGTGTTGGCGAATAGGCCTACTAGTAATAATAACAGTAATAGTAGTGACGTTTTTAAAAAGGAGTGGTTGTGACAAGGGCAGAGGATGAGAACTATCTGTCAGAGTAGGCCTAGTGTGCATAGCTGTCAGTTGTCTTCTGAAATGCTTTAAGTCCGGGCGCAACTTAAGTTGGAAAGCCCACGTCATCGGAAAGAAGAGCAGACCTTGCATAACCGTGCAAGTAGGCTACGTGGACAAAAAAAACAATAAAAAAAAAACCTGGCAACGGCGACGCAATGGAAAGGAAGCGAACATTTCCGTGATATTATTAGTTAAACATAGCGTGCTTCTTGTCATGTTGTTGCGCATGGTAGAGAAGAGCTCCTGGAGGAAATGGTGTCTATAGCAGCATATAGGCTACATAAGCCTATAGTGTTTATGTGTTGTGGAAATAATTGAATAAAAAACCATGATTTAAAAAAAAAAAAAAAAGACATAACTAGCCTAACGCATAGCATATAGTTTATTTTGGCGAGATGTAAAAACAAAAATGGCTAGTTGACCTTCTGTTTGGCTGGTAAGAAAAAATGTCCACTAGCCAAATTGGCTGGTGGTGGAAAAAGTTAATTTAGAGCCCTGTGTGTGTGTGTGTGTGTGTGTGTGTGTGTGTGTGTGTGTGTGTGTGTGTGTGTGTGTGTGTGTGTGTGTGTGTGAGTGTGTGTGTGTGCGTGTGTGTGTGTGTGTGTGTGTGTGTGTGTGTGTCTCTGTGTGTGTGTGTGTGTGTGTGTGTGCCTCTTCACCTCCAGAGCTCTGTGTGGTGAGGTGTGTGTGTGTGTATATAAGGTGTGTATGTATTGAGTTGCACTGGTTACCGATCGCCGCCCGGATCAAGCACAAGGCATTGACCCTTGCCTACAAAACCATCACAGGAACGGCCCCAGCGTATCTGAAGGACCTACTAACGCCCTATGTTACTGGAAGAGAACTGCGCTCATCCAGCACAAGCCGTCTGGCTCTGCCATCCAGTCGCTCTAGGTACTCCCAGTCAAGATTGTTCTCCGTTGTGGTACCCAAGTGGTGGAACGGTCTCCCAGAGGCAGCAAGACTAAGCACATCTCTTGCAGCCTTCAAGAAACAACTGAAGACCTTCCTCTTTCGAGATAATCTACTAGACTAATGCTTGAGCTGGCCTTGCCCCAGGGCAGACTCCTGACATGATGGTTAGTTTAGTTTAGTTTGTGTGTGTGTACTCGTTATTTACTCTTTAATTAAAAAAAAAAAAAAACGAAACAAAAAAAAAAACTAACCCCTCTGCAACTGCACTTATTGTTCTGTATATCTCCTGTGCACATTGTATTTGCTTGTGATGTTGGCTTGAATATGTCCTCTTTTGAAAGTCGCTTTGGTTATAAAGCGTCTGCCAAATGCAATATAATGTAATGTAATAATGTATGTGTGTGTGTGTGTGTGTGTGTGTGTGTGTGTGTGTGTGTGTGTGTGTGTGTGTGTGTGTGTGTGTGTGTGTGTGTGTGTGTGTGTGTGTGTGTGTGTGTGTGAGTGCCTCTTCACCTCCAGAGCTCGGTGGTGAGATGTGTGCGTGTGTCTAGGTGTCTGTGTGTGTGTGTGTGTGTGTGTGCGTGTGTGTGTGTGTTCGCCTCTTCACCTCCAGAGCTCCGTGGTGAGGTGTGTGTGTTTGTATATAAGGTGTGTATGTATGTGTGTGTGTCTGTGTGTGTGTATGTGTGTGTGCCTCTTCACCTCCAGAGCTCCGTGGCGCAGCACGTCGTCACGCCGCTCGTCTGTTCCCGTGGCAACGCGGATGCGGCTGATCTTGGCAGGCTGGTGGAGCGTTACGATGAACACGTCACCAGTGGAGGGCGCCTTACCCCAGAAGTACTCATCCACACTACTGTAATAATGAAGTAATCCGAATAATATCATATTAATAATAGCATCACTACTACTCATCCACACTACTGTAATAATTAAATAATCAGAATAATATAGCATTAATAGGCCTAATACTACTATGAGGATGCCAGAAGTAGAGGACGCCTTGACCCGGAAATGCTCAACAACACTGTAATGACAGTATCAATATTGTAAATAATTAATTATAATAATAATTATATACCAATATAATAATATACTACTACTACTACTACAAATAATAATAATCATAATAATATGAAGACATCGAGAGTGGAGGGCGCCTTGCCGCAGAAGTCAGACTACTGTAATAATGGAATAATCGGAATAATATAATATTAATAATGCTACTACAAAAATGAAGACATCACCAGTAGAAGGTGCCTTACCCCAGAGGTACTCATCCACACTACTGTAATGACAATCAATATAAATAACATTACCAGTGTTGTACCCGAATGCGTTCAATGAACGAAAGTTCATGAACGAGTTCATATTTTGAGTGAACGTGAACTGAACGTACAATATTTACTAGATGATGAATGAACTATGAACGCGTTCATTCTGGAGCCCATGAACATTCGTTCGTTCATTCCGTTCATTCCGTAGTTACCAGATTTCATTAATATTCCTGCAGAAACCGTGACTAAACACAGTGTCAGAGAGTCTAGTATTATGTCTTATCCATTCTCTCTGACAGCGTTTCAGACTGTCTTTCGTCTCGTGGAAAGAGGCGGGACAAAGCACACAGCAGGCATAACTTTACTTAAAATCAGAGCAGCCAGCAACCAGCCAGCAGTGTGCGAGTTTTCTGACTTCCCGTGACTTTTTAGATTAACGCTTCTAGCGACCGTCTTCTGGGCGTTTGGAATAAGTGTGGAGTGCTCTCGCTTCACTATTAAAGTTAAAATGCGCCGCACGCAGCACCAACAACAAGAGAAAGCTGTCTGCTGGCACGTTGCAGGATGGGAAATTTTGCGCATGAGACAGAGAACAACAGTGCAGGAAAACGTTACAGAATCCACACACCCGTTTTAAGTCCAGTCCATACAGTAACCGAACAGAAGTGAAATCGCTCAGCACACACTATCTAGGCCTACTAATGATAAACCACTCTTAATGCAAAACTAAAATACAGTGGAAATATCTAACAATCTCATTGTTAAAACTAATTAAATATGGGCTGTCAATTAGGCCTACACTTTTTTCAACATGGGGGGTGAGCTGTGAACTGAACTATGAACTAGTAGAAAATGAACTTTCCCAACACTGCAGAAAACACAGTTAAGGATTATACTCTCTATTACTACTACTACTAATACACCGCTGCTCTAATGCACAACTAAAATACAGTAATATCCAGCAATGTCATTGCTAACACTAATTAACCCATTAAATAATGACTGTATCTATATAATCTATAATCTGTAGAGCATTTATATGGGCTTTGTCAATGATTTTTTTTTTTGGGGGGGGGTTGAACTGAAATTTACTAGTTCATTTATTTTGTGAACTATGAACGGACTAGTTCATTTTGAAAAAAGAATGAACTATGAACGAACTAGTTCATTCTGAAAGCTGTGAACTTGAACTTGAACTAGTTCACGTAGAAAATGAACTTACCCAACACTGAACATTACTACTACTAATACTACTAATAATAATAACGATAACAACACCTGTATGCCTTGGCAGCCACGTAGCCCTCGAACACGTTGATGTTGGTTGTGGTGGTCGCCGGGGGGTTGTCGGGCAGGTTGTCGAGCGCGTCCTCCTCAAAGTCGTCGTCCTTCAGCTTGTTCTCCGCCCCCCTGTAGGAGGAGTAGTAGCCCATATGCTGGAACAGCGAGGGCTTGAATCTGATTGGCTCACGCTGGGCCAGGAGGCCCCGAAAGTGGATGAGGAGCCAATCACAGGGCATTTCCTGGTAGAACATGAGCAGGAAGGCGGCCAATCGCGGCAGGTCGCGCGAGTGGTACAGCTTCCCGATGTAGCCCAGCTTGGAGAACTCGAGAGTCACCCAGTAAGAGCCCTCACGAGACGAGATCACCTAGGAGACCAGAGAGGAGAGAAAGATGAGCGCTCACAAGGCGAGCTCTAGGAGTCAAGGACATGGTATTACCTAGGAGACCATGAGAGGAACATGAGAATGAGAACTAGGAGCCCCCGTGAGACGAGATCACCTAGGAGATGAGGAGAGGAGAGAAACATGAGAATGAGTTACAGTACGAGCCCTCACGAGACAGTATAACCTAGGAGACCAGGAGAGAGGAGAGAAAGATGAGATGAGAACTCTAGTATGAACCCTCGTGAGACAAGATCACAGAGGAGACCAGAGAGGAGAGAAGTATGAGAATGAGAACAAGGAGCCCTCAGGAGACGAGATCACCTAGGAGACGAGAGAGGAGAGAAACATCAGAACCCTAGTACGCAGGAGACAAGGAGAGACACATCAGAATGAGAACTCTTGCGTCACCCAGGAAGAGAGGAAGTTCCTTGTGTGTCTACAGTACATTGAGAATGACTGTGTAGAGTACAATGAGAGGTGCTGTTGTGTCCTCATACCTTCTTGAGGCTGTGTGTGTGTGTGTGTGTGTGTGTGTGTGTGTGTGTGTGTGTGTGTGTGTGTGTGTGTGTGTGTGTGCATGCGTGTGTGTGTGTGTGTGTGTGTGTGTGTGTGTGTGTGTGTGCATGCGTGTGTGTGTGTGTGTGTGGTGTGTGTGTGTGTGTGTGTGTGTGTGTGTGTGTGTGTGTGTGTGTGTGTGTGTGTGTGTGTGTGTGTGGGTGGGTAGTGTCCGCATACCTTCTTGTGGGTGGAGTGAGTGTGTGTGTGTGTGTGTGTGTGTGTGGGTGTGGTGTGTGTGTGTGTGTGTGTGTGTGTGTGTGTGTGTGTGTGTGTGTGTGTGTGTGTGTGTGTGTGTGTGTGTGTGTGTGTGTGTGTGTACAGGGGTTAGACAAAATAATGGAAACACCTGTCATTTTAGTGTGGGAAGTTTCATGGCTCAAGTGGACCAGCCTGTCTTCATTCATTGCACATTGCACCAGTACGGCGAAGTGTGAAGGTTCTATTAGCAGGGTAAGAGCACAGTTTTTCTCATAATTTTGGAATGTGCACAACATTATGGGTGACAAAGTTCAAAAATGAGAAATTCTTGGTGCGTGTGTAACTGTTGCATCTTTGACTGAGACAGCAGGTTTTTGTGATTTATCAAGAGCCACGGTATCCAAGGTCTGCATACCACCAAGAAGGATGAACCACATCCAACAGGATTAACTGTGGATGCAAGAGGAAGCTGTATGAATACTCTGAAAGGAATGTTTGGGTGCTAAACCGGACCATATCCAAAAACATAAAATGACAGCTGTCCAAATCACGATAAAATTAAATGTGCACCTCAACTCTCCTGTTTCCACCAGAACTGTCCATCGAGAGCTCCACAGGGTCAATATACACGTCCGGTCACCCAAACATCCCTTTCAGATAGCTTCCTCTTGTGTCCACAGTTAATCCTGTTGGATGTGGTTCATCCTTCTTGGTGGTATGCAGACATGACCTTGGATACCGTGGCTCTTGATACATCACAAAGACTTGCTGTCTCTGACAAAGATGCAACAGTTACACACGCACCAAGAATTTCTCCTTTTTAACCCTCTGAGGTCTAAGGCCTTTCAGAGGCTTTTAGGCTGCTTGCACCACCCTGACATTTTCAAGTATTTTCAACTAACAGTAAGCATCTATGCAAAAGTGGAATATATGGTTGTATTCTGAAAAGCCTGACAAGAAATAATCTGAAAGAAAATTGGATGTCATACAAACATGTTTTATTTAAATTGAGTATAAACACAACTGTACAAAAAACAGGTTTCAGAGGTCTTCAAAAAGTGCAAGAAAACACACAATAAATATACAGCTCCAGGCCACTTTATTAGAATAGCATGAAAAAGTTGATTTATTTCCATAATTCCATCAATAATGTTAAACTGTCATGGATTATAGATTCATGGCCCAGTTTTTTAACTATTCCAATCATTAAATTGTTTATGTTTACACATTTTGGTCTTCCAGCTCAAAAAAACCATGAATTGGGGAATTCGCATCATTAGAATATTGTAATAAAATCACAATTTTCTTCATCAAAATTTGTTTCACATCAGTGCACATCAAATCAGTTGAACTTTGGTACTTTCTACACAACATGCAATACTTGGTTAGGACTCTCTCTGTCTTAATATTATTAATAATAACGGCCATGATGCGTTTAACATTGAAATCAATGGCAGAAACAGTGCATGGGAGTAATGGAAGGCCAGATATCCTTGATGCTTTGCCGTCAGCTGTTTTTGTATAGCTGACCTGGTGTCCCACACTTCACTCTTCAATATACCCTGTAGATTTCCATGCCACGTTTTGTCGCTAACTCACCGGTTTAATTCTAAATCACCAGAAATGACACCCCATTGAAAATGAATGGGGTTTTATTTCTGGTGAGTTAGAATTAAACTGATGAGTTAACACCAAAACGTAGCATGGGTATCTACGGGTATATTGAAGAGTTAAGTGTGGGACACCAGGTCAACAAACAAGAACAGCTGACGGCAAAGCATCAAGGATATCTGGCCTTCCATTACTCCCATGCACTCTTTCTGCCATTGACTTCAATGTTAAACGCATCATGGCCGTTATTAAGACAGAGAGAGTCCTAACAAAGTATTGAACATTGCATGTTATGTAGAAAGTACCAAATTTCAATTGATTTGATGTGCACTGATGTGAAACGAATTTTGATGAAGAAAATTTGGATTTTATTACAATATTCTAATAATGCGAATTTCCCAATTCATGGGTTTTTTGAGCTGGGAGGCCAAATTATGTAAAAAGAAAAACTTGAATGATTGGAATAGTTAAACAACTGGGCCATGCATCTACAATCCATGACACTTTAACATTATTGATGGAATTATGGAAATAAATCAACTTTTTCATGCTATTCTAATAAAGTGGCCTGGAGCTGTATATAGCCAAGACTTTTTAAGTTTGAATCTTGTAAACAAATGTGTTGGCTGCATAAAAGTAAAAAGGGCATTTAGAAATGGTTTGTTGTTTTCATACAAAATGCAAAAAAGAAACACTATGTCATGCCATTGCCTGTCTCATTTGAATACTAATGAGATAGGTGTGAAAAACCTCTAATGGCCCACACCCCCCTGTCAATCTCCATGTGCTCTGATATCAAACCCCCCTGTCACTCTCTTTGTCCTGTGGCCAAGTGAGCAGCATGGCTGTGTTTATCCTAGATGAAAGGGGCGTGTTGCCACCTCTGAATAGCCACTCAAGCACCGGTACTTTACATGTGAATAGCTATAGGTGTGGCTGCTACAGGCAGAGAGTACAGAATATTCGAAGATTTCTTTTCACTTTCTTTAAATTGGGCCAGCTATATAATTTATTTCATATATATATATATTTGATAATCTGGAAGGTCTGATGTTTCTAATGGTGTGACTTATATGTTTCAATGACAAAAACTCACAGAGTTACAGATTTGTTTTTGGAGACATGTCAAATTGCCCTCTGGAGGGCACTCAGTCCTCTCAGTGTTAAACTTTGACATGTCACCCATAATGCTGTGTGCATTGCAACATTTTGAGAAAAACTGTGCTCTTACCCTGCTAATTGAACCTTCACACTTCGCTGTACTGGTGCAATGTGCAATGAATGAAGATTGGCCAACAGCTGGTCCACTTGAGCCATGCAACTTCCCACACTAAAATGACAGGTGTTTCCATTATTTTGTCTAAGCCCTGTATGTGTGTGTATGTGTGTGTTGTGTGTGTGTGTGTGTGTGTGTGTGTGTGTGTAGTGTCTGCATACCTTCTTGAGGGTGGAGTGTGTGTGTGTGTGTGTGTGTGTGTGTGTGTGTGTGTGTGTGTGTGTGTGTGTGTGTGTGTGTGTGTGTGTGTGTGTGTGTGTGTGTGTGTGTGTGTGTGTGTGTGTTCGTAGTGTCCTCATACCTTCTTGAGGGCGGACAGAAAATTCTTCGAGCAGCGGACATCATCCTCCAGCATCATGTAGTATGTAGACAGGTTACTGCAGAAGTTCAGGAGGAACGCATAGTCCACATTCTGCTTAGAGCGGAAACGCACCCTGTAATATTAATAAATATTATATATTAATAATTATTATTAAATAATTATTATTGAATTATTTAATCATTATTATTAACACCCCCTTTTTCGAGCTGTACTCTGATTGCTTCAGTAAAATATAAAACAGCTGTTTCAGTAGAGTAGTTCTTCCTGAAACCAAACTGCATATTGTTCAGACCAGTGTTACAGGTGTTTAGGTGTGTTGTGAACTGATTTATGACTACCTTCTCTGCAACCTTTGAAAGTACTGGTAATATACTTATTGGTCTATAGTTGTTAGGTTCACAGGGATCTCCAGTCTTGAAAATGGGAGTGATAACTGCCCGCTTCCAGTTATCAGGAAAACAACTTTGTGTTATAGAGAGATTGATTAAGTGTGTGATTGGGAGTGTTAGAGTGATCAGATGTTTCTTTATGAGCATACTGTCTTAATGAAAAGCGTATCTACTTTTAGAATTTGTTAATGAACCAATCTTTTTAATTTGTGCTTCATCAGTGATATTCAAACTGAAGCCCGAGTCACTTTTAGTATGTAGGCTATGTAGGCTAACAGGCATAGTGTCATTTTTCTTGAAATAATTGCCTAACTCATAGACAGACTCAATAAAATATGTATTAAAGATACCTGCAATTGAGCCATTGTCTTTAATTAAGTCACCTTGAGATTTAAGTTGTATGTCTTCAACTTTATGTCCTCCTCAACCATGTGTCAACCCTGCCTTATGTCAACGTTTCAGGCTGGGGATATAATGGCATAAGGATATTTTCTTACCACAATTTGGGCCAATTAGTACCAATTTATCTTTATTGGAATGCCACAGCCTACCTGAGTACTGTTGAAGGCAGTTCAGGCAGTTCTGAAGGCAAAAGGGGGTCCAACCCAGCACTAGAGAGATGTTCCTAATGAAGTGGCCGGTTAGAGTATATTATAGTTATTCAAGTAATTATAATACCTCTCATCAGGGTCATTGTATTTCCGCTTCAGGCACTCTAGAGGGGAATAGACCTCCTCGCGGTCGTGTATGACCAGCAGTAATATAATGCTGTGTAATGTAATGTAATGTAATGTAATATAATGTAAACTCCACACCTGTCATCGGGATCGTTGTAATTCCGCTTGAGCCCGTCTAGGGGGGGATAGAACTCCTCAGGGGCGTGGATGATGAGCAGGCGGCCGGCAATGATGTGATGGGCGAAGCGTCGTGAGATCTCGTTGACGAGTGCTTCGCACCAGGCGAGGTCGGCCTCCGCCAGGTGGACCACCACAAGGAGCTCCGCCAGCTCCTCGAAACTTGACTGCTCGAAGATCGACCGGATCGTCTCCGCCAGGTAGTTGCCACGGCGACGCTTCACAGACGACAAGCCGATCGTCAGGTATTCTGTGGAGAGGCAACAGAACACTCAGAGTACTCACTCTTGTGGGGCAGGGGGTTGCCATTCAGGTATCGGAAAATAGGTGACATCACTAAAGAGGTGACATCACTAGAAAGGTGACATTACTGTAATATTGAATCCTCCTGGGCAGCGGGGAACCGACCAGGTATCAGTAGGTAGGTCACATTGGCTTGTTTCCATGAACGCTGGCTACCTTTCTGATAATTTCTGATAAAATTTAAATTCAATTTTTTCATCTTTTAAAACTATTTAGTCCATATTAAGTCAACATTTTGGGCAAATATGATAATAAGTACCTAGAAAGCACTTTTTAAAGCACTCCAACTCTCGCCTCGATTGACGCATCTATGGACAACGTGACATCTATGGACATTTTCTATTTTTTATTTTCACCTGTGTATTTCTTTTGTTAACATTTTTTTAGCCTTTCTGCACGTTGTGGAGTTTTACCAGTCATTTCACTACAAGCTGTAATCTACTTGTATGTGACAAATAAACTACTCTACTCTACTCTACTACTCTGGGGTGAATTTCTCAAAACCAAAGTTGCTTACTATATTAGCTACTTTGTTGCTTTCAATGCATTTTCCCATTGGCAACTACCGAAGTTGCTAACAGGCTAACAACTTCCCTTTTGAGAAACTCACCCCTGCATTACTGTAGAGAAGTGACATTAATACTCACTTCCGGGGCAGGGGCGAGCCCGTCAGCAATTGGTAAGTGTTGATTGTCGATTCACGGCTCTGCAATTGATGCTTGACCCCCGATTTCTTCCTTGAGTGTGTGTGTGTGTGTGTGTGTGTGTGTGTGTGTGTGTGTGTGTGTGTGTGTGTGTGTGTGTGTGTGTGTGTGTGTGTGTGTGTGTGTGTGTGTGTGTGTGTGTGTACAGTGTGTGTGTGTGACAACAAAAGGATAGCATTTTGCTCTTGGCAGCATGACATCAATTCCAAGGTTAAGAGGCAGGCCCACTCCAATGCAAAGGCACTTGTCCAGCGTAGGGTGCGAGAGTTAAAGAATCAGTGGTGGACAGAGAAGGCATTGGAGATCCAGAGACTTGCAGACTTGGGTGACATCAGGGGCTTCTTTAATGCCACCAAAGCTGTGTATGGTCCAAGATATCGAGGCCTCAATCCCCTCCGCTCCAAAGATGGGAAAACACTGCTGAAGGACGAGAAAGAAATCAGCTCCAGATGGGAAGAACACTTTCGGGAGCTCCTGAACCGAAACACCACAGTTAACTCAGAATCCATCAACCAAATTCCTCAGCAGCCTATCAGGAAGTATCTGGATGTCCCTCCCACTGAAACTGAGGTTTTGGATGCCATCAGGAAACTGAGTAACAACAAGGCCTCTGGACCAGATGGGATTCCTACAGAAATCCTCAAGGTGGGCCCAAACTTCTCAGTCACATCCACAGTCTCCTTACCAAGATCTGGAAGGAGGAGAAAATCCCTGCTGAACTGCGGGACGCCCTGATTGTCACCATTTTTAAGAAGGGTGATAAAGCGGACTGTGGCAACTACAGGGGCATCTCCCTCCTATCCACCACAGGCAAAGTGCTGGCCCGTATTTAGGCCAACCGACTATTACCACTGTCAGAGATGACCCTCCCAGAGTCGCAGTGTGGCTTCCGCCCCGCCAGAGGAACCTCCGACATGATCTTCACAGCTCGTCAGCTGCAGGAGAAATGTCGAGAGCAACACCTACCCCTATACATGGCATTCATCGACCTCACTAAGGCCTTTGATTCCGTCAACAGAACTGCCCTCTGGTGCATACTATTTAAGATTGGATGCCCAGACAAAAATCTGAATATCTTGCGCCTACTGCACGATGACATGACCGCAACTGTAGTTGGGAACAGTGGCAGTGAAACAGACCCTTTCAAAGTGGAGACAGGAGTCAAGCAGGGCTGCATCATTGCACCAACCCTCTTCTCCATTTTCATTGCCACCATCCTCCACCTCACCAGTCAAAGTCTACCTGAGGGTCTCAAGTTCGTATACAGGACAGACGGTGGGACCTTTAACATCAACAGGTTCAGGGCAAAGACCAAGGTGCTCACATCCTCCATCATGGAACTCCACTATGCTGATGATAATGCCCTTGTGGCTCTGTCTGAAGAAGACCTCCAGAGCATCATGGATGCCTTTGCCAGAGCCTACCAACTCCTGGGACTTGATATTAACATCAAGAAGACTCAGATTCTGTACCAACCAGCTCCTGGCACATCCCCCAACGTCCCAACCATCCATGTGGCCAACAACACCCTGGAAAATGTGGACCAATTCATGTATCTTGGTAGTCTTCTATCCACAAGATCTGACATTGATGCAGAAATCCACCACCGAATTGGGTGTGCCAGCGCAGCTTTTGCTAGACTGAGGGACAGGGTATTTGAAAACCGTGACATCCTGACTAAAACAAAACTCATGGTCTATCGAGCCGTTATTCTTACCACCCTGCTCTACGGAGCTGACAGTTGGACTACTTACAGTAGACATCTGAAAGCCCTTAAGCAATATCACCGGCGATGCCTACGTCAGATCCTTAGGATCAGCTGGGAAGATAGACGCACCAATATCAGTGTCCTACAAGAAGCCAACATCCCAAGCATCACCTCAACTATTGCTAAGCACCAGCTACGATGGACAGGTCATGTGGTACGCATGTCAGACAACCGCCTTCCAAAACGAATTTTGTATGGCCAACTAAAGGAAGGAAAGCGTACCCAAGGAGGGCAGAAGAAGCGGTACAAAGACATGATAAAAGTACATCTCAGAAAGTGTAGCTTCAATGTCAATAACAGGGAGGAGGCGGCCCTCCAAAGAGATGAGTGGAGAAGGTTGGTTCATGAGGGTACAGCACAAGTAGAAGAGGACCTCCACCATGCTGCAGAAACAAAAAGGCAACTGAGGAAGGAGAGAACCGCTGCCAAAATGAATCCTCAAATCCAAACAACTATCTCCAGGACAACAATCTACATATGCCCCCACTGCAATAGAGACTGTGGATCAAGGATTGGCCTCAACCGCCATCTGACGACCCACAAATGACCAGACCCAACGTCAGGAGGACAATCATACTCGTTTCGAGTGATCGCCGATGATGATGATGACAGTGTGTGTGTGTGTGAGTGTGTTTGAGTGGGAGAGAGAGATCTGACTTTGTGAATATTTGTATGGTGAGTAGGCCTATATGTGCAATGTTGTGCGTAATGTCTTTGTTTTTCAGTATTCATGTATGTATGCTACTGGACACCTCAATTTCCCCCGGGATTAATAAATGATAAATTAAACTCTACTCTACTCTCTATTCATTATTGTTGATGACATTACAACTCACTCTTCCTGGGCAGGGGATTGTGTGTGTGTGTGTGTGTGTGTGTGTGTGTGTGTGTGTGTGTGTGTGTGTGTGTGTGTGTGTGTGTGTGCGTGCGTGCGTGCGTGTGTGCAGGGGGTACAGTACTACTCACCCTTCCTGGGCAGGGGTGTGTGTGTGTGTGTGTGTGTGTGTGTGTGTGTGTGTGTGTGTGTGTGTGTGTGTGTGTGTGTGTGTGTATGTTTACATGTTTACAGGGGGTACTGTACTACTCACTCTTCCTGGGCAGGGGGTTGCCGGCGAGGTATCCGTAGGTGACGTTAATGCTGCCGGTGAAGTTGGTGAGGTCCTTAAAGGTGTGTAGATATCGCTCGGAACCCAGGCGGTGGACCGACGACGCCTCTCGCACCTGACACTTGTCCTCCTCCTGCACAAACGCATGCACGCACGCAAACACACATGCACAGACACAAGCACACACACATGCAATACAATACAGCAATAAGCCTCTCTCACCAGCTGATTGTCCTCCTGCAGGGGGAGGGGGGGAGGGGACCCTCCCACGTACACACACACATAAGGATGCAAGAGGAAGCTGTTTGAATACTCTGAAAAGTATGTTTGGTTGCTAACCCAGAATGTATATAAAAAAACATAAAACCACAGCTGTCCAAATCACAGTAGAAATAAATGTGCACCTCAACTCTCCTGTTTCCAACAGAACAGTCCATCGAGAGTTCCACAGGCCGGTCACCCAAACATCCCTTTCACACAGCTTCCTCTTGCGTCCACAGTTAATCCTGTTGTATGTGGTTCATCCTTCTTGGTTGTATCACAGTGGGTTTACATACAGTGTCCAATCTCGCCATCCAACCCGTGCCTGCAGCTCACCTAGGGAGCGCTGTCTAGACAGTGCAGCCCATAAGGCTGGCGCTAATAACTGATAATTGTGCTTGCTGTCGGCTGAAACTTGACAATATTACTGTGGGTTCTGAAAAAACAATGTGGATTTAATTGAAATAACCTGGGAGTTATGTCCTTCTGATTTCTTACAGCTTTGGCATTTATGAGTCAGGCTCCGCTAGCATCTTGCTAACAAAATTGCGGCAGTCGTGATCACAACAATGCAGCCAGCCGACCAATCCAAATGCAGTGTGTGAAGCCACTTGTGACGTAATATTGACAATAAAGACGTATTTCACAAAGATCAAACGAGTTTAAACATTCAAACTAAGTGCTGTCTGAAAGGATAATTTATCCTGACTTTGGGAAAAATAAAATGAAAAGATGATACCAATTCTCTCCCAAAGCAACGGCAGCATCTGTGGTTGAGCTCCATGTGACCCCATTCATTCTAACAGCCTATGTGTCCCTCGACGCTCCTCTGCGCTGCTTGGATGGCGCCACTTAGTGGACAGTACCACCCGGAAAAAGTTGTGAGTTTCCTCTCTCGTAATATCCATAGATCCTCTCTGGTTGTATGCAGACATTACCTTGGATACCGTGGCTCTTGATACATCACAAAGACTTGCTGTCTCGGTCAAAGAAGCAACAGTTACACTCGCACCAAGAATTTCTCATTTTTGAGCTCTGATACGTCACCCATAATGCTGTGTGCATTGCAAAATGTTGAGTAAAACTGTGCCCTTACCCTGCTAATTGAACCTTCACACTTCAATTTACTGGTGCAATGTGCAATTAATGAAGATTGGTCAACAGGCTGGTCCACTTGAGCCATGAAACTTCCCACACTAAAATGGCAGGTGTCTCAAATATTTTGTCTAACTCCTGTACCACTACTATCAAATCAAGTATTGATTATGACTGGAAAAATGTTAAACATGAAAAGGTGGATCTTCTCCATGTCCGCCATTTTGGACTTCCAGAAATAGACATTTTAGCAGCAAAAGTGACTGTCCTTTTGTCACACTAGTAAATATTTATTTATTACTTAGCAAATGTTCAGGCAGCACAATTTCAGTGAGCAGCATAGTTGCAATACCTACTCTGGCCACCATCCAAAACAGTGCACCTTTAAAAAATGCATTTTTAACTACCATAGTTGCTAATTTCCTCGCTCAAGAAACCCCTGAGTCCCCAACAACAAAGGCTCTATGACAACTTTGCTAAACACCCAAAACTTTTGGAATCTCATCATTCTATGGAGGGGGGCTTTCTTGTTGTCTGGCCCAAGGGCACAAGGAGGGGGGCCCTTTCCTGCTGTCTGGCACAGGGGCCCATAGAGGGGGCCCTTTTTTGTTGTCTGGACAGGGGCCCATGGAGGGCTGCATACTGCCATTTTGACGACAATGAGATCAGTCACTGAATCAATTTCATTACATTTAGAGGCAAAATCTTAATCATTATATTCCTCAGTATGATACCCATATCCATTATTCAGTAATACCTCTTCTAAATACAAACCCCTGTAACGCAAAGATTGTAAAAGCCTCCAATCTCTAAATAAATAAATAAATAAATAAAAAATGACAGTAAGAATAATAATATAATATACACCCCTTAAATCTCTGTTTTAGGCATTACAAGCGGAACTTAAAAAAACAAGCAGCACTATGCAATGCAGCCACTACTGTGAAGCAATGGGAAAAGGACAGACACTACACATAGGTTCTAATTTTTTGTTTTCTCCTGCTGCGCGAAACTAACTGTGCACAACTCAACCTCTGATTGTATGTAACCGGTTGGAATTTAACTCTGCGTTCTGTTGATGTTGGAATAAAGATGACTCCGAAACAGGTGAAGATCCATACAATGTTTTAATGGCTCTCTGTTGGATTACACACAGTACATTATCACCCTGGGCCTTGGGGCTGCACTCCCACTCCTCTTCCCACAGCATACAGAAACAGGGCATATGTCTCTTCAAGAGATCACTTAAAGTTCTTGATGAAAAAAACAAATTTCACCACTACTGCAACATTGTCAAGAAATATCAACTACTGGACTTTGATAGCTACCAGTTGTTTCTTGATGTCTGTCTCATTTTTAAGGTTTTGAATAGCTCCTCCACCATTACAAGAGTTCATTAAGAAAAAAACTTCACAAGTGAACACAAGAGCCCAGGCAAAGGGGGACTGTGAAGTTAAATGGCGTATAACTCAACTCAGCCAAATAGCGTTGTCCATTAGAGGTGCAAAGTCCTGGAATACTCTGCCATCTAACATCAGACAGTGTGTCAACTTTAACACCTTCAAAGCCAATCTTAAACAGTGGCTGAAAACTAATCAGACATGCATATATTATTTATTAGAATTAATATTTGTTTTGATTTCACATTTATTTATTTTATTTTTTACTTGTATATTTACTTTACTCTTGCTTTTTAAATTGTTCATGTACCCAATGTTTGTTTTGTGTGTAAACGTCCTCTGTCATGCAGTAGGGTAGTAGTTTATTTTCTTGTTATGTGTTTTAGTGTGAGTAGGCTACATAGGAGAACAGATGAAATTTAGCATCTATGCTAAGTCTGGCATTTTAATATTGAAGCTCTCAAGCAGATGTGTTGATTAATTTGCATTGTCCTATCCAAATAAACAAATGAATGAATGAATGAATGAATGTTGGAAACCACTGTCGGTCAAAAAATTAGCTCACGTGATTGGCTGCCAGTGTCTTGCCCCTCCTCACAACATCATGTTTACAAACGCTGTGAACCCATGTATAGGAAATTAATGGTAGAATATCAGACATAACAGGACATGAATGGAAATCTTGCAGACACTCAAGCAAACTAATGGAAAACTAGCAGATACTATAGCAAATGAATGGAACTGTCTGGTGTGTTTGTTTGTCCGAGAGTGTTTGTCTG